>NC_081414.1:453792483-454092483 GCF_030272615.1 Cryptomeria japonica
AGCTATGCAATGACACTCTCTCATTTGGTTCACTTGTGTTTTGTGATGTCAGTTCACTTGTGTTTATGAAGTTGAGTCACTTGGATTCTTGTGGAGTCTTATTGTGCTATCATGGAGTCATATTGTTTTGTCGACCATGTCATGCTTATGCTTGTTTTAGGGTCCTCATCTATCTCCTAGCACGGTGGGGTGATTCCATTTTGGGAATTACATGGTCGGGTGGTAGTGCCACTTCCCATCGGATGTTCGGATTTGTATCTTCATGCGAGGATTGGCTTCGTAGGTGTTCCTATGGTTCGTGACTCATGCATCATCTCAAGTTTTGAAGATTATTGGTATTGGTAGATCTATGTGGTCATTGTATCATTGTAATAGTGATCTTATGTAACCTTGTAATTGGATGAGATCAATCCTTTATGTTTATTGAGAAGCTATGTATTGGAAGAGCAATGTAATTCTATGTTTGGATGTTTTTATCAGTTTCCTTGATGATGTTAGTAAATGCTTATTGAAGTAGAAATTATGTTGTATCCTTTCAATCTTTCTATGATGAATCTTTATTTGCTTAAGGCTTCTTGTGATCATTGAGTTAATGATGCATAGGTGGATTTACGATTTTGTGGAATTTATTCTTGAAGTTAATTCTTCATTGGTAACCCTTAAGGAATTTTGGTGTAATTATTCCGCTTGTGTTATCATGCATGTTGCGTAAATGCACTTATGATGTTTATACTTTAAAAAAAAAAAATGTTTCACCCTTGTTGTGGGTTTTCCTTTGGGGTTCCTGGCGAGGCATTACACATCTATTTAGCTTAATATCATGCTCATATAGATTAAATTCTTTGTCTTGGTGTAGTCTAGTCATTGGTATTGCTTATACTAATCTGAGAGCAATCTTATACTCACATCTTTTAGAAGGCAATTAGTCGATTTGTTATGGTTTTCATATTCATGCTTATATCTGTCTAACCATACATGTAATGACTTAATTGAAGTGTTGTGTCTTGCAACTATCAGACTTATTCCACTTTTTCACACACACATTTCTGGCACCCACCATGGGGCCCGAGACTACTTTTTTTTTCAGCCTCCAAGACTAACTGTTTAATTTAAATTTATTTTTTCATATTTTTTACTTTTCAGATTTTTTTCCATACAATTTCCGCGTAATATCGTATGACATTTCCCACAGTGCCGGATGACAAACTTAAATTATCATACGATCTGTATAAATTATCGTACGATTTGGTGAGAATTGTTGTACAAAACTATATTCTGTTGGGTTAAAAAAACAAGTTTCATTCTTCGGGTTTTCTGTTTAATTTTGATTACACTGACACTGACCCTCGCTGGTTATCTGTTTATCTAAAGAATTTTCACAGCCTAATGAGTTTTTGCAGAATGATTGTCGAAGACTATGCTTGTCGCACAAAGACAATATGACTACTGATTCGTTGTCTTTGCAGGTTTCCTGAGGACATTCAACAAAACATTGTGTATTCATTAAATTCATTTTTAGGCACCTAACTTGCTATCTGGTTAAAGAACAAATCTATATTTCATGTTTTAAGAAAATTCTGAGACGTAGGAGAGTATGCTCTTGTCTTTATAGACAATAAGAAATCTAGACCCTTGAGGTGTTTTCTTTAAGTTTGAGATTTTTATATCTTTAGCGGGCCTGCCCTCCTGAGGAGCTAATAAATCTATAGCCATTATGACCGGTGAGAGGGGAACGACCCAAGTGGGAATGACTAAATGCCAAGTACTCCAACCCACTATAAAATAAATGTGATTTGATGAAAATAAAGTCAACGACAGTGCTCGGGAATGACCCTCCTCTATACCCTTGGTTTTCAAGGCTGGAAGACCTCTTAATTGAGTTTATACCTCAACGCGTTGAACGGATCCCTTACTAGTTCCAATTAAAATTAGAAGCTTCTTGGTTCACCTCCGAAAGGGGGGATAATCTTTGTGCAAGAGAGATAGTAACTCTCCCAAGATACTTGTCATTTCGTGCCCCCATTAATGTTTGGAGTCGGCTAATATAGCGTTGAGAATCCATTGCATGAGACTCAGCGGTCGTATTCTGATTAGCTATTGGGTGTGTACCTGAGTCTACAAGAAAAGTTTTTCTTCTGTCACCAAATTACGTAGGATTTACATGATGTGATTGGAGTAATTATTCATATTATGTGTTTTCTGTGTATTCATCCCTAAAACTAAAACTGGAATACCAAAACTGGAGAAAACAAGAAACAACTCAGTGATCAAAAACTCTGTCCGTGTCAAAAACTAGTCTATCCTAGTCGAAACTCTGTCCAAAAACTAGTCTATCCTAGTCTAAACTCTGTCGAAAACTAGTCTATCCTAGTCAAAACTCTGTCCATGTCACAAACTAGTATACCTTAGCTGTCAAAAAGTTAGTCTACCCCTAAACTACTCATCATCAGTCAGCGATCAAAAACTCAGTTCATCTCAAATCTAGTCATACTCAGTCATTGAAAACCCAGAATTTTACCTCTATCCAGAAAACATTCGTACGAGTCTTCTGATTTATCGTCCTATTTTATATTTTGTGTCGTACGATATTCCATCAGTCCTAACAGTCTATCATTTGAGTCTGCATTCTGTGTCGTACGAGTCCTAATTGTCTGTCATTCAGTTCAGAGAATTGTCATTTAACCTTGCATCCTGTGTCATACGATAAATTTTTGCACTGAACAGTTTGTCATTCCAGACATACCCATCTGTCGTATGGTACTAGGCAGCAACTCTCATATGCAATATTGTCATTATCCTGAAGCTAGCATACTGTCGTCTAGTCCTGCAAAACCTGTCGTATGGATCTCTGATTTTTGTCAATCCAAAATAGTCAAAATTGCCTAAAACAGTCTACAATGAGCACTAAACTGGTTATCATCATCCTAAGCATAAAACAGATCAAGACAGTGTACCTCTGCCATTTGTGTTGCATGATTTGGTCGATCATCTTTTAGCTAGTTCAATCAACTACTTATCAAACTTAAGTCACTTAGATAATGTCTTATATAAGATAGATCATTCCTAAAACCAAACTGAGTCTTAGTCAATTCTCTCGAATCAACTTAGATAAACGTCTTACATAGAATAGATCTTTCCTAAAACTAGACTAAATCTTAGTTGCTTCTCTCAATCAATACATTAACTGAACAACTAGCTCTGAATTTGATCTTGACTTCTGCATTACAAACAACTTTAGGTCACACCAATCAATAAAAATGCCTATCCAAACCAAAAGTTCTCATAAGAAAGATGCCAAAGGCAAAGAGCAATCCTTTCATATAAAGATAATCCATTTTATGAAGATGATCCTCTAACTAATAAACCGTCATCATCAGAGATACCAGTTTACGATGAACCTTTATCTCCCACTATACCTAGAGCAGAACAAAATGATGAAGACAACCTCAGTATTCATGATACCGACAATGATTCCTCTTCAAGTGAATCTAAAGCCTCTGAAGCACCAGAAAAAGATATTCATAGATGCCAAAAGGATAAAGACTTCCGAAAAATGATGAAGGTTATCATGGCTAGAGAAAAAGAAGACTATTTTCTAGAGCTAGCAAAACAAGGCGCCAAACTTCCTACTAGATATGACGTTCAGGCTCTCATCACTAAAAAAGAAGAATCACCTATAATAATGGTACACATACAATTACAAGCCTTGCAAACTGAGATCACAAAACTAAAAAAATAGGGATAAGTCCCCAAAACAATATTCTCTGGAGACAATATGCCCATTTACGTTTGACAAAAAATTATACATGCCTCCATTTCCTTCACGAGTTGAGATCCCAAAATTTGACAAATATGATGGTAACTTAGATCCCCAAGACCATATCAGAGAATTTTGTGCTTTATGTATGGAGTTCATGCACAACCAAATGTATCTCATGCGCCTTTTTTTGAGGATTTTCAGAGGACAATCTATGGAATGGTTCTCAAGTCTACCTAAGGGAATAAAAACTTTTGAAGAACTAATCCAACTGTTTTTACAATAGTACTCCTATAACATTTGACATTCTGTTACTATGATCAAACTTTGCAATACCAAACAGAAAATAGGGGAGCCTTTTCTCACTTTCCTCCAACGTTGGAGAAAGATGTTCTTTAGGTATTCATGACCTATTCCAGATTCTAAAAAAATGGATATATTTGTCAACAATATGATCCCTGAATTGAAATATAGTATCCAAATGCAAGTGCACCCATCATTTAACAAAATGGTAGATAATGTTATCCAAATAGAAGATGTTCTTATAAAGAAAGGAGATATCTCACCTTGGAAAGAAACACAACTAGGATCTAGCTCTAAAGAGAAGAACAAGTATTGGAAGTATGGCAAAGACAACAACAAGAACGTTGTTAATGACAAAGTAGTAGACATTGTTAAAACCAACTCAAAGCCCATGATATTTAACTTGGCTAGTGGCATGCAAGCACTCAAAGTAGATGAAACCACAACAGAAAATCCTCTGAAGAAAGCAAAAGAGTGGTTCAAAGAGAAACCTTGGCTTTCGAAACCTAAACATGAATTCACTCCTCTGGAAGAATCATATGAATCCACTTTCAAAACTTATTGGCAAACAACCTGATAACATTACCAGATAATTCTAGGCCATATGATCTGAAAGTCAAACCAAATGGTGGTGAGAAAATGAATATTGTGACTACCATCAGAATAAAGGTCATAACATAAACAATTGCATGAAGCTCAAGCATGAGATTCAAGATCTCATAGACATTGGTAAAATTGTTGTCATGAATCACCCGACAAATGCTGATCATAAAGCTTTTAAGGACCCCTTACCTATTTACGAACAAGGTGATTCCTCAAAGTCAAAAGGAGGTGCTAAAGTAAATTATGCTTATACCAGCAATGACAACGTCATTAACATGATTGATTCATCCCAACTAGAATATTGCAATGTGATTATAATCAAAGACAAACAACATGAATCATGACATGCAAATGCTATGACCCATTCTCAAAAGAAAGTAACTCTCCAAGGAGCTAGTTCTTCAACTTTGGCTCAAATGCCATCAAACCTACCAACCTCGTCAAACAAACAAAAAGAATCAACATTTGATAAATTTAAATAGCTAACTTCATTATCATCCTCTAGATATAGCATTGTTGACCAATTGAAGAGGACAAATGCTCAAATCTCAATCTTTGAATTGCTTAAAATCTCTTCTGCTCACAAAGAGATCCTGGACAAAGCGTTTCTCACCACGAATATTCCTAAAGATTTAGATATTGATCGGTTTCAGTCTATGGTGGGTCATCTGACTTCACCTCACTATCTGACCTTCTCTAAAGAAGCTGACAACTCGCTAAATAATCCACATAACCAACCATTGCATATTTAGGCCATGATCCATAAACACAAAGTTAAATGTGTTTTGATAGATGGAGGTGTTAGGGGTTTCAAGCAGATCTGAAGCAAATATGAACTAACAATTATATGCAGATTTAAATACAAAAGATAAAGAAATAAAACAGGACATAGATAACACAGAGATTTAACGTGGTTCACCCAGAATGGGTTACGTCCACTATACACAGCCATCCAATCTTTCTTATTATCCAGCAAAAATAGTACATCAACCTTACAATGCCTTAAGCATCCCAGCTACTTATAACATGCGTTTTTAGGGCAACAAACAAAGTCGGCCTTTTTTAGGATTTTATTACAATGTCGGTTTTCATCAACAAAAAACAGCAAAAAAAATTTTCTCGAGGGCTGCCGCCCCTGAACCCCTGCCCGAGGCCCGGCCCGACCTTGGACCCCGGCGAGGATACGTGCTGAGTGTACAATACTTTGCTGATTAGTCACCACATTTCAACAAGAGGCACGAGGTTGAATATTTGTACTTACAGTTTTCTTGCACAACTAGGATTTTATGAAAAATGTCATTGATCCGCCCAAGAAAATAAAAATTATAGCCTATGCTGAAGAAGAAAGGACCTCTAAAGGTTTGGTATCATTACCAATCAAGGTGGGACCTATAGAAAGAGATGTCATTTTCTAGGTACTTGATCTTCCTTTGTCATACAGTATCGTACTGGGCAGGTCGTGGATTCATGAAATGAAGGCTGTTCCATCTACATACCATCAATGCTTAAAATTTCCTTATAACAGAGTTGACGTCAGTATCCCTGTTGATACAAATCTCCCCTGTAATGCATTGACAAAAGGTGCTGATACCTTTGTGCCTTGTAATAGGGCAGCCTCTATAAATGAAAGTCCATAAGCATTGATGAAGGACTTAGAAAATAAATTGAAGATTACAAATACTGGCATGGATGGCTACAAGATAGAACTAGTACTTTCATTAGTCTCTCTTCCTCCATCGCCGAAATAGTTGGGCAAACCATCAGAGGCTATGAGAACACAAACTTTAACTCTGAATATCATATATGATGGTCTTTTTGTACAATCTTCTACTTCCCTAGTAGATGAAATAGAAGAGGATGTTGTTCTTAAGTGGCTTTTCAAGGAAGATAGTCAAAATGAGGAAGTACGACATTGTGAGATTCCCCCAACCCAATATGGTCCCGGCTACAAAATGATCCAACGCATGGGATATTCAGGCATTGGTCCCCTGGGAAAACATCAAGAGGGTATTAATGAACCAATTTAGCTACAAAGAAAATCTACAAATGATAAGGCTAGACTGGGATACAATCCAAAAAAGATATCAGACCAAAAACATGCTTCTAAGTCTAAGTGGAAGAAAATGATATCGCCTTCAATATCACAGGATGTCGATGCTCAGCATACAAAAGTAGAGTGTAGAAAAGAACAAGAGGAACTACCAATCAAGAGAGAAGAAACATTCAGTACTCAATTTCCAATGGTATCAGCTACAACACTACAGGGATTTGAAGTTCCAGAAGATATGAGAGACGAAGTAGAAAGAATCAGAGAATTGTTTGCACCATTGAAAGTTCCAGTCACATACACTGGTAGGTAGCAAGTAGACAATTCAGAAACTAACTCAAATGAGTGTGAATGGGGTCCAGAACACCTCTCAGATACATCCAGTATAGAAACTCTAGAAGAGTCCAATGATATCACAAATGACACTCAAGAGCTGATGCGCCTAAAGCTAGAAAAGGAGATACAGGAAATCATACTAATAAGACAAGAAGACTATGAAAAAGGGTTGAAAGAAGGAAGAATACAAGAAAAAATTTCATCTATTATATACTCCTCTAATAAGACAGAACAAATTAGGTATGGGACTACACAAGACGAATTGGAAGCTATGGAAGCAGAACCAATCATTAGTCCAGAGGAAGTTGAATGGAGTAGACAACATGGAGTCACATAACCATGAAGATCATGTCAATAGATGTGCTAGATACAAATGATAAATGAGCCAAATCTTGAAGTAACTTGCAACATTAAAGATGTAGGTGTTGATACCATACATACATTCACTCAACCACTTGAAGAAGACTCGAAAACTTCATCCAATGACTCTGATGACTCTGACAACAGTCCTATTTATGACAATATCTACTCAACATCAAACTCTGAATCCTCTAATGTAAATGACGAGAATCTATCTACTGATCTTGTTACTGTCGAACCACGATATGAAGTCTAGTCTGACGTAGAGAACGGTGCTACAAGTAGGTCTATTGGATTAGGTCAACTAAATATTAACATGCACTTTAATAATCATGTGCTGACTCTTCCTGGTCTCGAGACATTTACGCAAGGTAGTCTTCTAGAACTTGACTTTTCGATTCACAGTTGTGTTGACAATACCGTGAACTCCCTCGAACCTGTCCATGCTCTATCCTTGGTGCATCCTGAATTAATTGACTGTAATCTACAAGACCAACCCATGAATGTACCTACTTTTTCTAATGACTATACTGTTAGGTCCCGAAGACAACTGAGAGGGGGGGTGAATCAATTGTCTAATAAATTCAAATAAAAAACTTATTAACCAACTTAATACTTAATACCGGTAAACCAGTTTAGTATGCCGGTAGACAGTGCTAACAGTAAATTGCTATACCGGTAAGAATTAATGCATGAGACATAAACACAAAGTCATCCACAACACCTGACACCAATATTTGTACGTGGAAACCCTGTAAGGGGAAAAACCACGATGGGAAACCTTACCCACAATCAGATGATACTACTGCAGATAGTAAGTGTACAAAAGGGGGTCTGCACATGCAAAAAGGCCAACAGCCTAGAGTTCACTGCTCAATCACAAATGGGAGTCACACTGACTATAGTTGGATGATTAAATCCAATAAGAATGTACTGCACAAAATCGCATCTTCATATGATGAATTCAGTACCGGTGTAATGCTGATATGCTTTTACAAAACCCTAACTTCACCTTCAAATGATGTCTTTGTGTATGCCTCTTCTTTATCTCGCATATACCTTCACTTGAATCTTTTTCACATTTCACACTTGATCTTACAAATAAGATCTTATATTTATACCATACCCTAAGACCAATTTTAGTAGCTCGGCTCTACAAGATATTGCAATAAAAACATTTTACAAATAATATAATATCCGATGCAATAACCGATTAAACATGTCAGCTTAATGCATTTACAACAATAATAAATCATCTCCATAGCGTGCCATGCTGATCTAGAAAAGATAAACCTGTCGGTGTAACCATAGATAACCTGGACCTATTTGTCGGTAAAAGCAAATATGCAAATATGAATATACCAATGGTTATTACTTCAAAATAAGGTGTCCACATGATGTCTTCGACATTACCAAGTGTCTTCCATGTCATTCCAGGTACCGGTGAACATTATATCCTGCCGGTTAATCATATACTAGTAACTGTTGCATAGATTACTGCTTGCCAGTGAATGTTGTTGGATCTCCAAAGTAGGTGTTGACATCAATGACAAAACCATACCAAAATAACAACAATCTCCCCCTTTGGAATTGATGGCAACACAAGATGGAAAAACCATCACAGTGCCAAAAGAAAAATGCCAAGTACAAAAACCAACAATCTCTATTTCTCCCCCTGGGAGTAACAATACCAATCTTTCATGTGTTTTTTAAAATCTCTCCCCTAAAATCTCTTTTTCTTACCAAAAAGATAATGTGTTTTTCCATAGATATCTCTCCCCCTTTGACATCAAATGCCAAAGTCACAAAAAGTCAAGTTCATACAAAATACCAACCAATTCAATATACCAGCTACTCCCCCTGAGAAGTAGCTTCCTCATCAAATACCGGAATAAAAGATTTGTGCATTTAATTTTGCCAGTTGATGACAATCATCAACTATCTAAGTCACTACCGGTGGTGGTATGACTCTGAGTTGATCTCTGAGATACTCAAAAGTTTCCTTAGGAAAAGGTTTTGTGAAAATATCTGCAAGTTGTTCTTTAGTATTCACATAAACCACTTTTATCTCTTTTTCTTCAACTTTTTCCCTTAGAAAATTCAGTTTGATAGAAACATGTTTTGTTTTAGAATGTAATACCGGATTTTTAGATATATCAATTGCTGCAGTGTTATCACAGTATATAGTAATAGGTTCCTTGCATTTTACCTTTATGTCTTTCAACATTTGTTTAAGCCAAAGTACTTGTGTACAATTTGTTGCTGCTGCAACATATTCTGATTCTGCTGTTGATAAAGATGTACAACTTTGTTTCTTACTCAACCAAGAGACTAATCTTTTTCCAAGAAAGAATGCTCCTCCAGTGGTGCTTTTCCTATCATCCACATCTCCTGCCCAATTTGCATCTATATATGCACATAGATCAAAATTTTCATCTTTAGGATACCATAATCCAAGATTTGATGTGCCTTTAAAGTACCGAAAAATCCTTTTTACTGCTGATTCATGATTTTCCCTAGGATTACTCTGAAATCTAGAAACTATACATACTACATTCATAATATCTAGTCTGGTTTGTGTCAAGTACAGTAAACCTCCTATCATAGATTTGTATCTAGTTGGATTAATAGGTATAGATTCATCCCTTTGAGATAATTTGTCATTTGTAGTCATAGGTGTGCTTACCGGTTTAGAGTTCTCCATTCCAAATTTCTTTAGTAGTTCTTTCAAGTACTTAGATTGACTCAAAAATATACCTTTATCAGTCTGTAAGATCTGCAATCCTAAAAAGAATTTTATTTCTCCAATCATAGACATTTCAAATTCTTGCTGCATTTCAAGAGAAAATTCTTTGCATAATTCATCTTCTCCTCCAAAGATTATATCATCAACAAATACGTCAATAATCAAGATGTCATCACTAGTTACTTTGTAATATAAATTGCTATTTGCATTTCCTTTAGTAAAACCAATCTTTAAAAGATACTTATCTAATCTTGCATACCAAGCTCTTGGGGCTTGTTTCAATCCATATAGAGCTTTTCTTAACCTGCAAACCATATCATTGTCATATGTCAAAGAAAATCCATTAGGTTGTTCAATATAGACTTCCTCTTCAAGATCTCCATTCAAAAATGAACATTTAATATCCATTTGATAAACTTTGTAATCCCCGTGAGCTGCAAAAGCCAAGAATAATCTAACTGCCTCAATTCTAGCTACCAATGCAAATTTCATTGTAATCAACTCATTCTTTCTGAGAATATCCCTTACACACTAGCCTTGCTTTATTTCTGACAACCTTACCATCTTCATTAAGTTTGTTTCTAAATACCCATTTGGTTCCAATTACATTTTTATTTTTAGGCCGGGGAACTAATGTCCAAGTATTATTTTTCTCAATTTGTCCTAATTCTTCTTCCATAGCTTTAATACAAAATTTATCTTCACATGCCTCATTGATAGTTAATGGTTCAATTTGAGAAATAAGACATACCTCTTCATTTGCCAATCTTCCTCTTGTCATAACTCCTTTAAATTTGCTTCCAATTATCTGATCTTCAGAATGATTTAGTCTTACATACCGAGGTGTCTTAGTTTGTTGTTGTTCTTCAATTACTGTGGAATCCTCTGATGATACCGGAGTAACTGGATCATCATTATGTACCGGTGGATTCATTGTAGGTTCATTTGTCATAATTTCTGTTTCTGGTTCAGAGTCTATATATCTTGAAGTTCCTCTGAATTGTTCATCAATCTTTACATTTGTACTCTCAACAATTTTCTGTAATCTTTTATTAAAACATCTATATGCCTTGCTCTTAGATGAATAACCAAGAAATATTCCTTCATCGCTTCTAGGAGCAAACTTGCCAATATACTCATCTCTTCTAATATAACATTTACTTCCAAAATTTTTGAAATACTTATTAGTAGGAATATTACCAAACCATAGTTCATGAGGGGTCTTACCGGTTTCACCTTTGATGTGAACTTTGTTGAATGTATAGACAGCAGTGCTTACTACCTCTCTCCAGTACACATGTGGCAAATTTGCTTCTGATAACATACTTCTTGCTGCATCCAAGATAGTTTTGTTTTTCCTTTCAACAACTCCATTCTGTTGTGGTGTCTGAGGTGCTGATAACTATCTTTTGATTCCATTCACTTCACAGAATGTATTAAAATCTTCAGATGTGAATTCTCCTCCTTGATCTGATCTTAAACATTTGATTTTCTTACCGGTTTCATTTTCAACCATTGCTTTGAATAGTTTGAACTTCCCAAGTGCTTCTGATTTTTCTCTGAGAAAAGTAACCCAGCACATTCTAGAGTAACCATCAATAATTAGCATGAAATATCTATCACCTTGTAAGCTTTTAGTTCTAGCTAGACCACATAAATCAGTGTGAATTAAATCAAGAGCATTATTGGATTTTTCTGGAATACTTTTGAAACTAGCTCTAACTTGTTTTCCAAATTGACATTCCTAGCAAATTGTATTCTGAGGTTTCACAATTTTAGGTAGATCTCTAACTGCCTTAGAAGTACTAATTTTTACCATGCAATCAAAATTTACATGACATAGTCTCTTATGCCATAACCAACTTTCATCTATATGTGCAATTAAGCATGCCTTTTCAATATTATTCAAATGAAAGATATTACCTCTAGTCTGATTACCGGTTGCAATTTCCAAACCAGTTCTATTCATGATTTTGCATTTTCCATTTTTAAATTGTAACTGAAAACCTTTCTCAACTAATTCACCAACACTTAAAAGATTATTTTTTAATCCTTCAACATAGTAGACATTGTCAGTGTTATGTTTACCATCAAGAGATATTGAACCTTTACCTTTGATTGAACAGGCTTTGTCATCTCCAAATCTTGCTAAACCTCCATTGTATTCTTGAAAGTTCAAGAATTTACCTTTGTCTCCAGTCATATGATGTGAGCATCCTGAGTCAATAATCCATTCATACTTTGATTCAACTTTATTTGTTAGGGCTTATTCTATCGGTTGAGCAATAGGTGTCAGTTGATCTTCTATTATAGCAACAAAAACCCATCCATTGTCTGTTGGATCCTCATCAGAATCATCAGTCACACCTTCATCAACAATGTAACAAGATTTATCTTTGTTCTTCTTAAATCTATATCTTTGATATTCAGGATTAGGCTTGTATGTTCTTCTAGCTTCTTGTCTTAGTCTAGCATGTCTATCAGGGCATCTTGAAGCCATATGACCAATCTTATTGCAGTTAAAACATTTAAAGGGTGCTTTACCTTCATACTTACTTCCAATTGGACCTTTTGGCATTTTTCTTGCAAATAGTGCTTCAAGTTCTTCAAGCTCTTCATTCTCCTTCCTGGCTTCTTCAAGTTCTCTTGCATAAAAGGCTCTCCAATCTGATTTGTCAAATGATGGAGCAGATGATGTTGATGCTTTAAAGGCCAAATCAGTTTTTATAGTAGCAACAGGACCAAACTCCTCAATTTCAAAAGCTGAAAGTTTTCCAATCAATGTATCCCTAGTTACTGATGTATTAGGCATTGTTCTCAACTCATTTATAGCAGTAACCTTCATTTTATATGCCGGTGGCAAACCTCTTAAGATTTTTGAAACAATCTCATCCTCACTCAAGGTTCCTCCACAACATTTGATACCCAAAATAATTTCATTTACTCTTTCCATAAAAGCAGAAATCCTTTCATCTTCTTCCATTTTCAGATGTTCATACCTTACTCAGAAGCTTTCAAGTTTTGCAGTTTTGACTGTGGAGTCTCCTTCATTCAGTGTTTCCAAATGATCCCAAATAGCTTTAGCAGTAGACCTATCTGATAATCCCATGATTTCTTGATCTGATAATGCACTCAAGAGTGCTTCTCTTGCTTTGCAATCATTTTCTTCATCTTTAGCTAAAGTAGTTGGAGCAGTCTGACCAGCTACAGTAGTAGTATAACCATTCTTAGTAACTTCCCATATGTCTTTACTGATGCAATCCAGATGTGTCTCCATTCTAATCTCCCATATCCCATAGTTGGTTCCATCAAGTTTAGGACTATCCTTCCTGAAATAATTAGTAGACATTGGATCTCCTCAAGTTGTTAAACTTCTGCAAATGGAGGACTAGGCTCTGATACCAATTGTTAGGTCCCGGAGACAACTGAGAGGGGGGGGTGAATCAGTTATCTAATAAATTCAAATCAAAAACTTATTAACCAACTTAACACTTAATACTAGTAAACCAGTTTAGTATGTTGGTAGACAGTGTTAACAGTAAATTGCTATACTGGTAAGAATTAATGCATGAGACATAAACACAAAGTCATCCACAACACTTGACACCAATATTTGTACGTGGAAACCCTGCAAGGGGAAAAACCATGGTGGGAAACCTTACCCACAATCAGATGATACTACTGCAGATAGTAAGTGTACAAAAGGGGTTCTGCACATGCAGAAAGGCCAACAACCTAGAGCTCACTGCTCAATCACAAATGGGAGTCACACTGACTATAGTTGGATGATTAAATCCAATAAGAATGTACTGCACAAAATCGCATCTTCATATGCTGAATTCAGTACTGGTGTAATGCTGATATGCTTTTACAAAAACCTAACTTCACCTTCAAATGATGTCTTCGTGTATGCCTCTGCTTTATCTCGCATATACCTTCACTTGAATCTTTTTTGCATTTCACACTTGATCTTACAAATAAGATCTTATATTTATACCATACCCTAAGACCAATTTTAGTAGGTCGGCTCTACAAGATATTACAATAAAAATATTTTACAAATAATATAATATCTGATGCAATAACCGATTAAACATGTCAGCTTAATGCATTTACAACAATAATAAATCATCTCCATAGTGTGCCATGTTGATCTGGAAAAGATAAACCTGTCAGTGTAACCCTAGATAACCTAGACCTATTTGCCGGTAAAAGCAAATATGAAAATATGAATACACCAATGATTATTACTTCAAAATAAGGTGTCCACATGATGTCTTCGACATTACCAAGTGTCTTCCATGTCATTCCAGGTATCGATAAACATTATATCCTGCTGATTAATCATATACTAGTTACTGTTACACAAATTACTGCTTGCCAATGAATGTTGCTGGATCTCCAAAGTAGGTGTATTTAGTAGGTGTTGACATCAATGACAAAACCATACCAAAATACCAACATATACGCTAGCCTGTTACCTAAACGTAGTTGAACCCATGTACTCTTCCACCAGCGAACAGAGTGAAAACATGACAGATATCAAGTATCTTAGTTGCAAAAATCAAAAGAAAAAAAAAAGATCTGATGGCAAAAACCACATTGTGGCGGTGTCAAAATCTAAAAAACAGAAAATAAAGGATGTACCTAAGGGTGAAAACCTCTCTGAGGCACCTGAAGGTGAGTCACTTGATATACTACCAAGTCATTTCCAGGAGTGGTCTTCTATATTGATTGAGCCAACTTAGCTAGTGAACATTGGGAGTCAAGAGATGCCACACATCATTCATATAGCTCAATCACTGTCAGCAGAAGAATTGAAAGATTTCACTCATCTATTTTCAAAAAAGAAGATCAATTTTGCATGGACGTACTCTAATATGCCAGGTCTGGATCCTGATCTTATCATGCACCATCTTTCTATCACACCAGGAGTTAAACTAGTCAAGCAAAAACTCTATAAGATGCACCCTCACGTGGCACTGCTAGTCAAGGCCGAGCTAGAAAAATTGCTAAAAGCTGAATTTATCAGAGCTATAGACTATGTGGAATGGATTTAAAACATAGTACCTGTGTCAAAGGTAGAAAAATCTATTAGGGTTTGCACAGACTTCAGAGATCTCAACAAAGCTTGTCTGAAGGATGACTTTCCATTGCTAAACATTGATATGATCGTCGATATGACTTCTGGGTATGAGATGTACTCACTAATGGACAGATTCTCTGGCTATAATCAGATCAAAATAGCTCATGTGCATGAAGAAAAGACAACTTTCACCTGTGCATGGGGAACCTTTTATTGGAATGTCATGACTTACCAAAGAGCGGTAACTACTATCTTTCATGATATGATGCATAAGAATATAGAATATTATGTTGACGACACTTTAGTGAAGATTATGAAGAGATACATGCATATTCAAGAGCTAGGCCCTATACTAGATAGAATGGAAAAATTCAAACTCTGACTAAATCCAAAAAAGTGTGCATTTGGAGTGACGTCTAGTTAACTACTTGGCTACATCGTTTCAAAGAAGGGAATCGAGGTTGATCCTGAGAAGGTCCAAGCTATAATGGAAAAGATGCCTCCAAAGAACATCAATCAAATGAGAAGTTTACAGGGACGTCTCCAATCAATCAGACACTTTATTTCTCAGGTGGCAGACAAAGCTCAACCTTTCACAAAGGTATTAAGGAAAGGAGTAATATACAATTGGGATCAGGAATGTGAACAACACCTTCAGCAGATCAAAGAGTACCTATCCAATCCACCAATATTGATGCCACCAATTTAGGGTAAACCATTGATCTTATACATATCAACTACTGATTCATCATTGGGGGCACTTTTGGCACAACAAGATGAAAATAAAAAAGAGAGAGCTATATATTACATCAGCAGAATATTGGTGTCTTATGAAATGAAATACACTATAATAGAAAAAACATGCTTGGCATTAGTCTTTGCATCACAAAAATTGAGACACTACATGTTAGCACATTCCATCAAGCTAGTAGCTAAAATTGATCCGCTCAAATATCTTCTCAACAAAGAAACACTTACAGGAAGATTGGCTAAATGGGTCATGGTTCTTACAGAGTTTGATATCGAATATGTGGAACGCAAAGCCATCAAAGGACAGGTAATTGCAAATCAACTTTATGAGGCTCCACTTGAAGAAACTCAACTGCTACATATAGAATTTCTAGATGAATCAATAATGCACCTTACTCAACAATCCTAGAAGATGTTCTCTGATGGGTCTTTCACTCAAAATGGTTCTGGTGCTAGAATACTATTTATTACTCCTAAAAAATATTCAATCCTGAAGGCGTATAAGATTATTTTCCCTTGTACAAACAACATTGCAAAGTATGAAGCTTTGGGAAATGGGATCAAGCTGGCTATTGAATGGAAGGTTGTTGAATTACAGATCTATGGAGATTCTTAGCTAATCATCAATCAAATAAATGATACATATCAGAGTCGAGATGAGAAAATGATGCCTTATAAGAGAATGGTTGATGATCTTAAGAAGTATTTTACTTTTGTATCATTCTAGCAGATTCCCAGATCAACAAATAGAGTAGTAGATGCTATGCCCACCTTGGCATCTATACCAGAATTACAAGAGTCTAATTTTTGCTTTGAATTCCTG
This sequence comes from Cryptomeria japonica, assembly GCF_030272615.1. NCBI lineage: Eukaryota > Viridiplantae > Streptophyta > Pinopsida > Cupressales > Cupressaceae > Cryptomeria > Cryptomeria japonica. Next base: position 453,809,295 of record NC_081414.1, read on the forward strand.
GTGGAAGAGTTGCATTACCTGGCCTATGATTCTCCGGAGTCCCAAATAGTCTATTCTATTATTGGACATGACTCATCCCATTACAACCTTATTTACTCTTATCTGCATGACCAAATTATTCCAGAAAATCTTACCCATAATGAGAAAAGGAACCTAACCCGAAATGCTTCACGGTACGTCATCATTGCTAACGATTTGTTTAGGCAAGGTTTGGACGGTACATTTCTTAGGTGTCTAGAAACTGAAGAGTCTAAATGTGCATTATCGAAAGTCCATGAAGGTATTTGTGGATCATTCGAATGGTCTTACTTTAGCTCAGAAACTACTAAGGGCTAGCTACTACTGGTTAGACATGAAGAAGGATGCTATAAAGTTTTCTAAAACTTGTGAGAAGTGTCAGCTACATGGAAATCTCATACATGCTCCAGCAAGGGATCTCATACCCTTCATTACACATTGGCCTTTTCAGAAATGGGCCTTTGATCTCATTGGTCAGATATATCCTGTATCATCCAATAGACACAAGTTTATTATAACTGCCACTGAGTACTTCACTAAGTGGGTAGAAAAAGTTCCGCTCAATAAAGTGATCGGTAAACAAGTAGCTCTATTTATCCTAAACCATATCATCTGCAGGTATGTGATACCTTCATCCATCGTGACTGACAATGGAGGACAATTCAAGAATAAAGATCTAGATGAGCTCTGTGAGAAATTCAAAATTAAACAACATTGGTCATCCATATATTACCCTCAAGGTAATGGACAAGATGAGGCATCTAACAAAAACCTGTTGACTATTTTACATAGAACGGTGAACAAATCTGGGAGGGATTGGCATCTATAGCTCAATCCTGCATTATGGGCTTATAGAACAAGTATTAGAACACCTACTAGGGCTACACCTTTTTCTTTGGTGTATGGGTCTAAAGTAGTATTACCTATTGAAGTGGAAATACCATCTCTAAGAGTTTCTTTGCAAAGTCTTGTTACTGATGAAGACTATAGAATATCTAGATTGCAAGAACTTGAATTGATGGATGAATGTTGGAAAGTGGCATTTGATCATCTGAGAGTGTATCAAAAGAGAATGTCTAGAGGATATAACAAGAAGGTTCAACAACGATAATTTCAAGTTGGTGACCTAGTTCTGAGAGAAAATCTTAAAAATCAACAATTTCGAGACAACAAAGGGAAGTTTGAACCTAACTGGTTGGGTCCCTACATCACTACTACAGTCTTTGGCTCTGGTGCCTATCAGCTCTCAACATCAGAAGGAGAACAACTCCGTGAATCGATTAATACCATCCATTTGAAAAAGTTCTTTACTTAGCATTCTCTGCTCCAGCAACTTGTACAGTTGAAAAATGTCCTGAAAAAAATCTAAAAAATTATAAAATGTCCTAAAAAAAGAAAAAAAAAAAAAGAGAAAATGCCTTGGTGAAAACCTGGTAAACAGGCACTTTGGTAAAAAAAAATCAATCTTTTCCAAGCAGGTGAAAACCTGACAAACAAGCGCCTCTTGTACTCAAGTTCTCCATCTATCAACACAACGTTGGCATTTCCCATTTTCATGCATCTTTGCTTTCACTTGTACATATATTTCAGTCACTTTTGTGACATCTTGGTTCGTTGGAACCCTCATGGCTTGAAACTGATTAATGTCCTAGTCTTAGGTTAATCGCCCGAGCACATTACATGTCCTAAGAAGAATCAACCAATTCAACTTTACATCAATGAAACTTGGTCGTCCACTCCAAGTCAGTCACCCGTCTCCTAACTACCAAAGAGTTTTATCATTGAGTACACAAGAAAAACAATATTACTAAAAACAAACACTAGACAGTTTGAGCTATGCATAAAATTTTCTTTGTGTGCTATTTTTTATATTTGTTATCGATTATTATCCTTCTGAGTAACTCGAGGAAGTCTATCTTGACTAAGAGGAGCAAGGATTGGGGGCATAATATTTTCTTAGTTTTCTGCTTGTAGGAATAATTTTGATGATCTGGAAACATCTAATAAGTTGGGTGTCTGTGATAAGAGCCTTCACATCAAGGTGAAATCACCACACATCTCTTGACTCCACTTATTTGTATGCTACAAGGAGGTTCACATCATTTCTTTGTCTGTTTTGAGGGAATTTCTTTATCATGCAATCCGGGTCCCTACGAAATCTATCTAAGGATATGAACGAAAAAAGGGTCATTGTAGACAAGATAATTAATATTGCACATGAAAAGAAAGGAACTCTAATCTGCTTGTTATGCTTGTTAATGCTCAGTGATGAACTTAAGCATTTTAAATCCAGTGACTAGGTTTAGGTTGCATCTCATTTTGCATTTCATTCTATATTTTGTGAATTTAGAGTGATTTTGGTATGGTAATGATCTCTTTATCTTCTGAATGAGAGTTTGAATTTTCATCATTTCTAAGCTAAGTGGTCTCTTCTTCATCACTTCTCTGATCGAGTACTTGTGTATTGAGATGTTTAGCTGCATACATAAGCATTTTATATAGATTCATACATTCATTATCACTCATTTTCATTCATATTATTGCATTGATAAAAAAAATTGCACTACTCATTACTCATTTTCATTTATTTTATTTGCATATGAAAAGAAACAAAAACAAACATCCATATTAATTTGCATTACATATAGAATAAAGCATCCATACTGAACAAATATGCATACATATAGAATAAAGCATATAGAAAAGCATCTCATAAATCTATCAACACGAGTACAATGAAGTCAAATCAAGATCTCGTATATATATAATGATCAAGTCTCAGGGTACAAAATAATGTCAACTAGCATATACAATCTCCCATCAAAGAAAGAATTGTAAGGGCTACAAAAACTGGGTGTGTCTACAAAAAAATCTAAGAGCTACACAAAAAGATCTAGCTCTCTGCCTCTCCCTCATCGCCAGGTGGTGGAGGAGGTGGAGCCTGTTGAACCAGATCCTGCCTAGGTGCCTGAGCTCCCTCCGATCGAGCCATATACTATGAATATGGTACAACCTACTGCGCTACTGGAACTGCTACGTTGTAAGCCACAACATAATAGGCTTCCTGACTTGTCTGATGAAGAACCTCCTACTGCAAAGCGTCTCACTCTGCCCTAATCTCTGCGACCCAATGATCACACTCTGCTCTGATCTTAGTTAACTGATGATCTCTCTCTACTCTAAGCTCTTCTCGCTGTCAGTCTCGCTCTACCAGCTGAGTCTGTGCCACTATCAGCTGTGATTGTAAACCCGCTAGGCATGCTCTCATCAACCGTGTTGTTTCGGCTCCCTAATCCCTCGCAGGCTCTCTACCTCCATCTCCACCTCCATCACGACCTCCATCTCCACCTTTAGCTCTCCCTTGCTCCTCTCTCCTCTGTCTCATCTGTCTGGGAGCTACTCTCTCCTCCTCTCCTCCACCCTCTAGCACCCTCACTCTGCTAAGTCTCACCCCAATAGTCCCTAGGGATCCACCCTCTCCTCTCTGTTGCTTCCTACCACCAGTAGGTATCCTGCTACTGCTAGCATCAGGATCACCACCTGTCTGCCTTGGAGCCTCAGCTCTTGGTACCTACCTCTATCCCTATCCTTGTGACTGTGCAGGGGCATCATCCTCAATCTCCTCTATACAAGGTGCCTGCTTTGCTGGATTAGTAAATCTCGGGAAAGGGTGTTATTGAAACCAATCCCTATATTGAGGCAATAACCCCGCATCTGCAATATCATCCAAATAATCCCATCTCAGCCACTGTAACCTAGTCAGCACCTACATGCATAGAGTGTATGATAGCCTCGGTGCCCATCCCTACCTCTCCTCATCTGCATAACATGCGTATGCAGTAAACTCCTGCGAGATCCCTTGAGGTTTACCATACTACCTCATCACTCGAGTAACAAAAAACTGCTTGACCACTGTCTGTGATCTGCCTATGATAGGTCATGTCATGAAGAGGTCTCTACAAACAACTCTCCAATCATCCCAAGGCTCCAAACCCCTATACGGTCTTCATATCATGACTGTCAAGTCATCCAATTGTCATCTCCAATAATCGGTCTTGCCCAGATGGGGCTGCGTAATATATCTTGAATATCGATAAACAATAGGCTATTGTGGATCTCTAGCATCATCCACGATCGGTCTGCATACTGGGAGATGCTCCCAAGCCCATATGTGTAGTATCAAAACTCCTGCAGCCATACTCTTCCCCTCTCTATATACAATCTCATGCATCTCGCGATACATGTGTGCCAATATACAAGAACCCCATCCTAACCTCTGGGGGTTCTCCACAAGTCTCTCTAACATCCTGCCCCATCCACATAAAAATCCCTGTTGTCCCCTGTCTGACATAAGAAAGCAGTCGATGAAACCTGCCAAGATGCAAGCTAGTGGAAAGTTCTCACTATACCTGGTCATCATAACATTCCAACTAATAGAACGAGTCAAAATGTCTACATCGTGAAATACCTATCTCACAGCTAGTAGCTCAAGATATTGTGTTGCATCATAATCTACCTTAGCCCCAATAAAAGGGATACAAAGAATCCTGTATAAATCCTCGGGAGTGATCGTCATCTCCCCAACTGGTAAATGAAACATGTTATGCTCTGAATGAAACCTCTCAACTAACGCAGTGAGCATACCATGATTCACATGGATATCAGTTAACTCAAGAAGATGAGTCAATCTGCACAAATCTATATGAGCGCGGTCAACATTAGATAACTAACGAACTAATGTCATAGTTAGTGGATATACACATCTGAACAACACATGGGGCAATCGAACCTGCAAAAATCAAACAACAGCGCATCAGGAAACATTTCAAATTAGCCTATAAGAGAAGCAAAACATCATGCAAATCCAACTACATCAACTGCAAAATCAAAATTTCAAGTTTGCACCTTTAAAAAGGCTTACTGTTTTTCAAACAACAAAACATCACAGAGACAGTAACTCGTATGAGTCAAGAATTGGTTGAGTATGACAAAATAGTCTAATATGACACAAGACTAGCCCTAGAATGACAAACTGGGCTCTTTTGAAGGTATTCGTACAACAAAAGGGTAGTTGTAGTATGACCAAACTGTAACTTTAAATGATAAAAGACATTCAATCAGTTTGTCGTACGAGATAGGATCCTGCCTCAAATGACAAAAAGAGAAAGCCCGACTTCAACATGCCAAAAAATTGAAAAATTCAACAACAAAAATTTCAAAATTGAAATGAATAACAGGCTTAAGATCAATCACTTATCGCTGGCTCATAGTTCCAGCGTTGATTATGTCATCTCTGGTGCTCAAATTGATGCACTTGTGTGGGAACCACCATTTTTCTTCATAGAAGGCTTTTTGAATTTTCAAACTTGGAGGGTTAAAATGAATTGAAAATGACACTTTTACCCCATATATAACCAAAACCCTAATTTTTCAACTTGCTCCGATGGACATGAAAATCGTACCCTTAGCTAATTTGTCCATCCTGATTCCATTTTCGAGATCAAAATCAAAATCTGAGATCATTTTGCTAGTCAATTTCCAAAAGTTGGACCACTTAGCGCTTTTCATTAAAAGCTCAATCTTTCTTCAATTTGCACTCAATTTCTCATGAATCAACGTTAAATCTCAATTTATTCTACAATCAATTTTGCGCTCAATTTCTCATCAAGCCAAATTTTCAAATATTCCTCTGAATCATTCGTGCTCAAGTCATTATCATCGCCAACGATTGCCTAAAATCATGTACCCTCGCTATCTTTCGATTTCTCTCGCGAGGGGGCATACTGATGACCTCATAACCTCACATCTTCAAAGTCAATAAAATTTTCAAATCTTCATCAAAAGACGAGCAAAAATATTTTTCAGTTAAAGAAAATCAAATTCTTATTGCTAAGGGGCATCTTAGCTTCATTGCTTCATATCAAGTTGAGATCTCTCGATCATCTGAATTGAATCAATCGCTAGGGGCATATCAATTTCATTGCTTCAAATCAATCTAATATTTGTCTTCATTTGAATCAGTCTCTTAATATTAATCAATTTCATCGCTTTTCATCAAGCTGATTATGTGTTTAAACTCAATCAAAAGTTTAAAGAGTATCTTTGATCACACGCTCAATCTAAGAAGATGTTCAGTTTCATCGCATCAAATCAAGCTGGACAGTTTATCTTCGCTCATCGTGTCTTGATCAATCAAGTTCAAGACCAATTTTATCTTGGTTCACTGTGTCTAGTTAAATTAAGTTCTAGATCAGTAAGATCCGCTTATTGATCAATCAAGTTCAAGTTTGGTATCTTTGCTCTCTATCGTTCCTAGTTCAATCAAGTTTGGGATCGATTTCACTTTAATCAACTCTGTTCAACTTCATCGCTTCAAATCAAGCTAAATACATTTCTCTTCATCTAGTTCATGATCAATCAAGTTCAGAACTGGTATCTTCTAGAAATCAACTATTCTTTGAGCCAACATGCTACTCGCACATTAATTCAAAGAGGGGCAAATGTAATACCCTAAAATTGGTCATCTAAACCATGGGCCCCTAATCTTGACAACATCACCAAGGTCCTAACCTAAGGCAATTAAATCAATCTTGAGCACATTATTAATTGTTTAATCATCAAATGCCACATGAAAAATCAATTACTCAATATTAATTAAATATTTATTTAATTAATTGAATAATTCCAAGAAAATCATTTTGATCAATTATCCTATTTAATTTATTAAATATCCTTGCATATTTAATTCATTAATAAATTTGCCATTAATCATAAAAAAGGAATTAATTTATTACAAAAGAGGAATTAATCACAAAGCAAGAGTTAAATTGAAAATAAAATAAAAGAATTAAATTGAGATATTCTTCTCAATTGAGATTAACTTGAAATCCGAAAAGCAATTAAAAGGAGTTTAATTATTCTCTAAAATTGGAACTCAAAGCTTTTGAGAAAAAGAAGTTCAGTTGCATTCAAAAGACTATTTTCTTGAATAAATCAAAGAATTACCTATTTTTATCACAAATGCATGGAATTAATTAAATCATGTTTCTAATGCAACTCAAACTTCTTTTCTGAATGCATTTCAATTAAGGTATAATTGGAATCTATCTCAAGGTTGACTGAATCTAATTTCTCAATTATTTCAATTAATCCTAAATTGTGCTTTTTCTTGATCTCTCTTGTAATTCTCTATAAATTCATCCTTCAACTCTCATTCAAAACACCTTGGAGATTTATTATTACACACTTTTCGCTCTGGAGTCATTGAATATATTGTGCTTCCTTTTTGAGATTATTGCATCTTAGTTTAATTTATTTTTCTATATTTAGTTTATCCATTATTACTTGAATCCATTATTGCTTGAATTTGTTATTAATTGAATCTTTCATCTATCTTGCATCCATTTAGCTTAATATCATGCTCATATAGATTAAATCCTTCGCCTTGGTGTAGTCTAGTCACTAGTATTGCTTATACTAATCTAAGAGAAATCTTATACTCTTATCTTTTAGAAGGCAATTAGTTTATTTGTTATGGTTTTCATATTCATGCTTATATCTATTTAACCATACATGTAATGACTTAATTGAAGTGTTGTGTCTTGCAGCTATCAGACTTATTCCACTTTTTCACACACACACATGATGCCCCAGGGCTAACACATTTTTGTGGTATGTTATAGTGTTCAAGTTGCACATGATAATTATAATTAGAAAAATTAACATATTTAATCCAATTATACATTATCTTGTAGGTCTTCAAACAAAGGGAAAATTTGCATGTCTGGTTTGTGGTCCAAAGATGAAATCTCGTCATTCAAAAAGTTTAGGAAAGCAGGTGTTTGATTAGTATAGGCACTTTCTCCACATTAATCATAAGTATCGAAATACTAAAAAACATCTTTTCAATGAGAAAGAACAAAATACATCAAAGCCATGAAGAATGACACCTCACCTGTGGAAGTTGGAATATAATAGAATTAATCATCAAGGTAATGTCATTCCATCTAATGGTTTATGTCCTAAAACATCTTTTCTATCATGTTTTGTTTACTGATGATGTGATTGATGATCATGAAGGTCATCAAGGCATTAATGACCACCTTCCTAAGGGACTAAAAAGGTATCCTCGACAATTTAGTAGGCTGCCCTACTATGAGCAGTAAAACTATGCATTTGTTTGATACTATGCATATTGGAAAGAATATAACAAAGACATTATGGAAAATATTGGATGGAAGGCGTGACAAAGAAAAAATTGTCAAAATTTGTAGTGACATTCAGGAATCCAATCATGCAATGAAAAATGTGATTCAATCAAATAGTCATGGAGACCAAATTAATATAAGTGACCTTCATTGGTTATTAACGGACCAACAAAGCAATGCTATAAAAGAGTTCATACAAAAAATTCAATTTCCCACAGGATTTTCTGCGAACATAAACAATCTCATATCAAAGAAAAGTTAATTTGGGCCAAGGATGAAAATGCATGATTGGCATACCTTCATTAAGGTAATTCATGTTCTTGTGTATTTACTATATATTTGTATACTGCACATTTACTTTTCATTGTATTATGTTAGAAAAAAATGAAAAGATAATTTTATAATTGTTTTTGTACGTTCTACCTCTATCTCTCCTAGACCACTTTGACAATAATGTCAAGCAAGTCATATATGATCCTGGAAAATACATGAGGTATGTAGTGATGTTTGTTCAATTCATTGTATAGATATTATATTTGTGATTTGTTTTACTTGTTATGTAATATATATTTTGCATCTTGAAGGTGGTCATCATGTAAATAAATCCATAAAGAAGATATAAAATATTGGATGAGAAAAATTCCTCATCTAATGTGTGAAATGCAAAAGTGTCTACCTTCAGCTTTTTTCAATGCACAAGAACACTACCTCATACACCAAGTTGAGGAGATTGAATTGTGTGGACCTGTACACACTAGGTCAATGGGGATGGTTGAGAGGCACTAGAAATTTTTGAAGGCTTTGGTTCAACAAATAGCACATCCTGAGGATTCTATGGTGGAGGGATATATGGTATACCAGACTATGGTGTACATTTCTAAATATCTTCTTAAGTTTGCAGCAAAGATCCACGTGGATCGCATTTGGGATCCCAACCCCATTAACAAATTCAAACGGGAGTACTTCATGGGAAAAAGAAGATTAAGGAAAGTGAGAGGTAATTATAAGATGTTATTGTAGTTAATTAATTCTTAATATTCAAAATAAATCGGTTGTAAGTCATCTATTTATTTTTTGTACAGTTGGTCAAGAGTGGGATGAACTACATTTGTACATTGCAAACAATCTTGATTGGATGACGATATGGATTGAATGTTGTCAACATTCTAGTTGCACACTAACATGGGAAAGTGTGGCTTCATTGGTTAAAGAAGCTCATTGTAATGGAGATTCCAATGTTATGCAAAGGGAAATTGATTTAGCATATGGTTTAAGAGATAAACAGGTACGTATAAATTTATTAATCACCCATATGTTTATCAAATCATGATGCACTAGTTTTTACATGTTTGACATGTTGTAGGTCAAACACCACAACGCTATATGCTATAATGGTTATAAATTTTGCATCAAAAAGTTGGATGACACAAAGAAAACTTGTGATTCTGGGATAACTGCAGTCTTTGAGGTGACAACTATTTCATCGAGAAACAACATACATCCTCAAGAGTCTCAAAATCGATACTATGGCATTTTGGATGATATACATGAGAATACCTTCAAATTAGTTTTGTTCATTGTCAAATGGTATAGGCTATGACTGAATAAAAATGATCCTGATAGAACTGTTATTGAACATGATAATGGATTTACAATGGTTAATACAAGGTCATTTTTTGTTAGACATGATCCAAGGGGAAGGCCGATAAAGTATAATGTGATGGAAGAAGAAGATATCGAAGAAGTCATCATCATCATCATCATGAGTTGGATGAAGAAGAAGATCAATGACATGAATGAAATGTATGAGGTATGCGATTAGTATATTATCTATTTAATATTGATTTCTTGATAGAAATTTATTTGACTTATATGGTTACATAATTAATTCATTATGTTTTGAATTCTAATGCCATTACATAATTAATTCATGATGTACCTTTTAATGTTTTTAATTCATGTTCCACCTCTAGCAGGTCTTAATAGTAGTGCCATGCCACCTCGAGGAGATGGAGATAGGGAGAGTGACTATTTATGTGATATTTTTTAAACTTTGTGTTTATTTATGGAATTTGGACTATTTATTAGCTATGTGATGGATGTCGATTTAAAATACATATGTGATGGATTACATATTTATGATGATACATGTGACATTTTTTGAACGTTGTGTTTATTTATAGAATGTGGATTGTTTATTACCTATGTGATGGATGGTGATTTATGATACATATGTGATGGATTACATGTTTATGATGACACATATGTGATTCTTATGATGCTCAATTACATATATGATGATACATATGTGATTCTTATGATGCTTATGATACATATGTATTTATTATTTTTCAACTTACAAATGTAATGTTTATGATGCTCAATTGATGGTGTTGATTTCATGTATATATTTTGTGTGATGCTATCACCCTTCATAGAAACAGGTAATTGACTACATAAAGTAAAGGTAAGGAATTAAAAAAATTACAATGATTATGATGACAACATTTTTTTTTAATACTTTTCTTGTCTACAAAGTTCACGTTGTTCATGTTGTGTACTATGTAACATTTAGTATACATATCATGTAATTTTTATCTAACATAAGATAATTGAATTACATGTTTAGGAAACGAGGATCTTGCATAGTCTCATGGATCAATAGGTATAAGTCAATACACCCTATAGAAATAGTTTATTTTTAAAAAATTACTTGGAAAACAAACTTCCTCAGTTTTTCAAACCTTGACATTAACAACAAATCTAATACAGTTATCAACACTTGAGGCCCTAGTTGGACTTATTCAAATTTAAATCTCAACATCAACTTTAGGGCCGAATTCTTCATCAAAATTACCCTCATTTGCAAAATATCTCTCATTACCAACTAACTCTCTCATTTGATGGAATGCAGGTACCACCAAATAGGTATTTGTCAGATGTGTCTTCCTCGAGTAAGGGAAATGTAGGAATAGAAAACAAAAGTGAGACATGTGGTAGGCCTACAATAGGGAGATCAACTAGAGGTCAAAATATTAGAAAAAAATTTAATAAACACATAGAATTTTTCCTTTCTCAAGGGGGGTCATGTTCTTATGATGATGAGACCAAAGGCGACATCGAGGTGCCCTTGAGGTACAAACATCTACAGAAACAATGGGTACCCAAGGAACTTCCTCCAATAAACAATATTTTTGTGTTAACGATAGGATATATCGCATAGCACCATCGTCGTTACATGGTTTGGGCCTATTTTCCATGGAAGACATAAAGGTCTATTACAAAAAAGTTGTTGAATTGATGGAGTTTGTTGGACCTTGTTACAATTACAAAAAATGGATGCAGATTGTTCGATATAAAAAAGTATGCATAGGTATGCACTATCAACAAATTATATACAACAAAAATATAATGATCAAAGTAAATGAGTGGTTGTATACATTGATGGAAGGCCAAAAGCAACAAGGAATATTGTAGGTTTTATAAATAGTACGTGACTTGAGTCAACTAATAAGCAACCCAATTGCATATTTGAGGCACGTGAGGGAAATCATGTATTTGTATGTGCGATAAAATCAATAAGTGTAGGGGAAGAGATGCTAATCAATTACAATTTGAATCATATAGATACAAACAAAGTTCCTATCATGGGGGTGGTACGTTCTATATACCATTTAAATTAACCAACCTCCAATTAATGACTCCAATATACCATTTTATTATTAAGTTTTTTTCCTAAGTCTATTGGTTTCATTTCGCTAACATTTTTATATTTTTTGTTTGTCATAGGGCAACATGAATCCATCACATAGCACAGATAGGGATGTAGTTCAATCCACTTCTACCAAGCAGGTAAACCTCATTATAATTGTACAAATTAGATAGAAGCAAACTATTACATTATTATGTTCTTTTCTTGAGTGTTTTGGAGTAATTTTGATAGTGTTAACGATATTCTTGTCATAGACAGATGTTCGGGGAAAGGGAAAGGGAAAGGGAGTTGCAGTACCTGAACACCTCTCTAGGGATGTGGACTCAACAGGATTAAGTGATGATGACATCGCAAATTCCACCAACCCTATAGACTTGATAAAAAAGTCTATTAGAAAAATTCGTAGAGAGATTATTGCTTTGGCATCTGTGGAGCCTCAGACTAATTAGATACAAGAGAGGGTGCAAAAATTGAAGTAGACAACATAAAACTTGCAAGTAAGTAGTAATGAAAGCTTTAATTATAAAAAAAGTTCAATAATGGTTTATATTTTATACTCTTTTATGTCATTAACTAAAATATGTACATGTTGTTTTTATAGAAATTTATGCATCCTCATCAACCTGGTGGCCATTATCAGGTTATTGTAGGTAGTTCAAGTGATGAGGATTTTCTATACATTAAAATTACTCTTCTTTGGACTTGTGAACTTGCTTTTTTAATGCTAGTGTTATTGCTCATATATTTATTATGTAGTTGATGCAGAGGGATCTAGTTGATTATCTTCATGACTAATCATTCATACCTCAGGGAAATAAACCCCCTTACACATCCATTCACTTGTTCTCAATAAACCTCCAACACATCCTTTTTCTAGATCCTTGACTTGGATCAACCCCTTAATCATAGGACCTTGGCTATTTATCCGACTCAAAGGAAATTGCCACTTGCACTTGCTCTAACATTTGACTCCAGTATGTGCAAAGACAACAGTAACAATGAGATCACTATTTGCCCCTAATGTAATTGTCCTACTTTGATCCTACTGGCATACTCATCTTTCCCAAATCCATCTTGAGTACTTTGACTCTTTGAATCACTCTAACTCTCACATTTTAACTTCGATACGGTACTAATTCTAATTAGGACCACTAATGGTTTAAAGACACATCTCCCAATGCTCATTTGTCACACACCAAACTAGTGGTTCCCAAGGACACATAAATGGACTTATTTCCCATGAAAAAAAAACATAATTCTCAACCCTCCCAACCACCCTAAGAAACATCTTGACCCTATGTTGTCTTCACACTGTTCACAAAGATAAAAAAACACCAATGGGATAGTCTTACTTCATTGATCCATTCACTATTTTATAACCCTTCAATTGTTCTTGGAAAAGACATAAACTCACCCAAACATTCCCCTAACATTCAACTCCAACACCATTCCTAATAATCAGATTGATCCTACAAAATGAAAAGGTTTCAGTTTGTTGTCCTTTTTGTGATAGCCACTAAAAAATTCAACAAACTCTTCCTTCCACTGTTTTTACAGTCTGAGACAAATATTTAGTCTTCTTTTAAATCTTCACACATGCAAACTCCAATAAGAATCTACAACCTTCCTCATAATTTCAAATTTCAACAAGACAAGTTACATGTTCAAGCAACTCCATGTTAGCCTTAACATTGTGAAAATACCAATTATTTCAACCATCATACCTTAACATATACTTAACCCTATCCTCCAAGAGTGTCCTTTCACTGTCCTCATCTCATTACTATATGCTCCAACTGCCCAAGTACTCATAATCTGCACTTATACAATAAGGAACCCCAAATTCCAAAACTGAAAAATAAGGAACCAAAACTACCATTCATTGTGATTGTCACGATCGAACAAGTAGATTGAAACTTGCTTGGCTTATCACTTTGAGTACCCAAAACACATCATACTTGATACTGTCAATGTTCATAATAAAGATTCATCCTTGTTTACAATTCTTGTAGTTTTCATATATTTGATGTTTTATATATTGTCGACTACAATGTCAGCAACACGCAACATGCAAACATTCTCTACTGCACGTCATGTTGGTCCACCCATTGTTGGTAGAACCCTCTTTTTCTCTATCTTCTTTTATGTGTTTATTTCCCTTGAAGCGTTCTTTCTTGGGGGTATTTCATAGTGGATTCATTTTATGTAGCAAGAGATGCACATGAGGATGCGCCAGAGGCAACTACTACTGATAACATACCATCATTTCCTTAATCTTCTCGTATTGCTAGTATGGGAACATTGCAGGCCACATTGGTTGTGAGCGACAAAGAATTGATTCCCTTAAAGATACAGAAGGTTCCAGGTAATTTAAAATTATTATTATATATAGTCTAATTGTAATTTACTTACTGATCACTTGTTTTGGACTAATGATCCCATGATTTTTTTGCAGGAAATGATATTTTTTATAAAAATCTTAATGATATTGCATTGCAGATATTTGGGCCCACCATACGTAAAAGGTGGAACATCATATGTGAACTAACCCTAATCCACTATTTTGATTTCATATCATTGCTAGAATAGTTTTCCTTTGATCCATTCCTTGAACTATAATAAAGGTAGCTTCAGTTCATTTATGAATCTAATAGATTTTTTTTTGTTTTAAAAGGTGGAATGACCAAGAAAAAAGGTTAAAAGATGATTGACAAACTATATGGTTGATTTGTTTGGAAATGACACATTCGATAAAACCAAACTCCTTGAAAAAGTTGGCACATATCTAAAGTATGTGAGGGACCAATACAGGACACATTTAGAGAAGAACATAAAGTACGAGCGTCCCCCCATGATTCCAGAGAGGGAGTGGAAGGGCCTAGTTTTGGATGCCAAGGAGAGAATTGAAAGGAAAAAAGGAAATACACTAGCAGATGCCAAAAGAATGTATGGGATACTATTAAGGATGTAATTATGTACTAATTAATTACTCTTTATATTTATATAATATAACATATTTCAAGCTTTTCATAGACTGAGTGACATGTCAAAGGCAACCAAGGCAAGACAAGAAAAGAACGAGCAACACAAACTCGGCTCTAGTGGTTATATGAAACTTGCCACATGAATTGTAAGTATCAGTAAATGAAATATCGCATCAAAATATTTATAAATTGAAAACAATTTTTTTTAATCAAACAATGCAAGCAAAATTCACGATACCAAGCAAAAATGTAGGGCTCTAAATTCAATAGAGTGCCCATAGATGATCACAAGAGAATTGCCTACCAACAAGGCTATACAACCATGGTTGAACAACTACGAGAATTGAGTGGGCAAACACAAGATTTTGGTACATCTATCACACAAGTAAATAAGCTAAATGAAAATTGTTTCAAATTGAATACTTTACCAATAATCTAATTGATGTTGAGTTCCAACATAAAGTGACTATATTCATTTTAAATAAGAAAGCAATGATAACACTGCGCATGACATTGGAATGCAGCCTACTAATCATGAAGCACAACCTGCACATGAAGGTCAAGATGTGCATCCCAGTAGTGGAGGTATTCATTTTCTATTCAAATTTATTTATATAATTATTAATACAATTAAACATCTTAAATTGTAATTAGTGTAGTAATTAATGTAAGATTTTTTATTAATATTTTAGAGCATGTAGTCGGTGGTGACCAAGTGGAGCATGATTCAGGTACACAACATCAGGAACTTGATGTTCCCCAATCAGGTAAAGAGGACCATTGTTATTCCTTTAAACAAATTTAATTGCAATTGGTGTTCAACATTAATGTAACCTTTAGTATTTCAACTCCAGAGGATCTAGAGAGTGTTCATCATGTTGAAGTTGAGGCTAGACAAAATGATGTGGAAGATGATGTGGCCCCATCAGGTAAAGAGTGCCACAGTTATGTTCTTTAAATTAATGAAATACTTGTAACAATAATAAAAAATGTTTTGAATTTAACCCATTTCTTTGTTATTACAGATGACCCCCCTTTGCTTCAATGTCCTCGTCCTCAGTATAGGACTAGGCATACATCAAGATCACGAGTAGAAGGTAGAACAATTGAAGAGATGGGAAATGATGAAGAAAATGATGCTCCACTTATTCTTTACATAGCTTCAAAGAAAAAAGAAAAAAAGAAATGATTGTAATCTACCTTATTTGATAATGACTTATGTTTATCTGTTAATGAATGTAATTATGTGCTAATGAATGGTTATGAATGATATGTGTTAATGAATATTGATGAATGTTGTGTGTTAATGAATGTTAATCAATGTTACATGTTAATGAACGTTATGTGATATTAATGAATGAATGTTATATTTTATTAATGGTAGAAAGAATGAATGAATATTAGTGTAATACCCTAAAAATGGTCACCTAAACCATGGGACCCTAATCTCGACAACATCACCAAGGTCCTAACCAAAGGTAATTAAATCAACTTTGAGTACACAATTAATTAATTCTTCAATGATTAAATATCACATGGCAAGTGAATTATTCTATATTAATTAAATATTTATTTAATTAATTAAATCATTCCAAGAAAATTATTTTGATCAATTATCCTATTTAATTTAGTAAATATCCTAGCATATTTAATTAATTAATAAATTTTCCATTAATCATAAAAAAGAAATTAATTTATTAAAAAATAGAAATCAATATGCAAAGCAAGAGTTAAATTGAAAATAAAATAAAAGAATTGAATTGAGAGAGAAATCAAACTTGAGATATTATTTCTTCTTCTAAATTGAGAACTTGAAATCAGAAAAGCAATTTATTGAATTTAATCATTCTCTAAAATTGGAACTCAAAGCTTTTGAGAAAAGAAGTTCAGTTGCATTGAAAAGACTCTTTTCTTGAATAAATCAAAGAAATCGCATGGAATTACCTATTTTTATCACAAGTGCATGGAATTAATTGAATTTTATCTTCAATACAAACTCAAACTTATAATCTGAATGCATTTCAATCAAACTATAATTGGAATCTATCTCAAGGTTAACTGAATCTGATCTCTCAATTGTTTCAATTATCCTAAATTGTGCTTTTTCTTGAATAATCTCAACCGCTCATTTCTATTTGATCTTGATCGTTGGTCTCTCTTGTGATTCTTTATAAATTCAACCTTCATCTCTCATTCAAAACACCCTAGAGATTTATTGTTATTATGCAGTTTTTGCTCTGGAGTCATTGAAGATATTGTGCTTGCTTTTTTGAGATTATTGCATCTTAGTTTAGCTTTTTGCATATTTAGTTCAATTATGACTGCTTGAATTCATATAGCTTACTATTCATCCATCTAGCATAATCTTGCACCCACTTAGCTTAATATCATGCTCATATAGATTAAATCCTTCGTCTTGGTGTAGTCTAGTCACTGGTATTGCTTATACAAATCTGAGAGCAAGTCTATAGTCGCATCTTTTAGAAAGCAATTGGTTGATTTGTTATGGTTTTATTATTCATGCTTATATTTGTCTAACCATACATGTAATGAATTAATTGAAGTGTTGTGTCTTATAGCTTGTAGATACGTATTCCACTTTTCAAACACACATTTCTGGCACCCACCGTGGGGCCGAAGACTACATCTTTTCGGCCTCGAAGACTAACTTTTTCTTATTTTTCAGATTTTAATTTTTTTTTGGATTTTCGTTCGTACACTTTCATCAAAATATCGTATGAGATTTACCATATGCCCGAATGAAAAACTGTAAGTATCGTACGATCTCATATGAATTATTGTACAACTCGGTGAGAATCGTCATACGGTATTGTTGGTGTAAATAATTATTCATCTTGGATATTATTACACTTACTTAAGTTTACTTAGGAAATGCATTTCATAGTAGTTTGGGTATGAGAAACTTGGGTGTTTGTGCCACATTGGGATAGTGTGTGTAGGAGAAATTTTACCTTTTATGGTGTTGATCTTGTTGTTACACTCCACATTCAATGGGTGATCCACCTCATGTGGACTATTATATTATTTCTCCTACCTACCCACACCTATTTCCTACCTACCCTTGTTTCTTATTGAGCCACATGTCATGTTTGTGTGCTCACATATCCCTAGCCTTGCCTATATAAGCAGACTCATCTACATTGTATGTAATTATTATTATTGATCATTTTCTATTGATGAGAATACAGTTTATTCTTGTCCTATATTGTGTCTCTATTTTGTACATTTCATTGAGCTCTTGATCTTGGCAAAATCTCACATGGTATCAGAGCCTTGGGGCTTCATTGATTCGTCTTGAAGAGGCATTATTGCGACGTCAAGAGGCAGATCTGAGGAACAACATCTTTTGGAGGCGTCCTAGACCAGATCCGACCTCGTCATTGCGTTCAGGTGGCCGTTTCCATGAATTTTGGTTATAAAGTCGGCCTATTTTGGTGAGAAATTTTTTTTTCCCATTTTGGCTATTATCGTATGGATTTCGAAATTTTTTATTATTTTTTCAGAATTTTTTTTTTTATTTTCTGAAAAATTTAAAAAAAAAAAAATTCAAAAATTTCGAAAAATAAAAAAATTAAAAAAAAATTAAAAATTAAAAAAAAAAAGGTTTTTTGTTGTGCTGTGTTTGGGGGTCCGCAGACCCCCCCGTACCTGCAGTATGCAGGTTGTAGGCGTACCTGCTGTCGGCGCAGCTGCCACCACGTACCGTCACTCGTCGCTGACACCATGAACTTTCCACAACGCCCAAGTCTCCTCCCACCGGCCGGGACCTCGCCACCACCGCGCCCCGCCACAGCCGCAACACCCAGTCACCGCTGCTGTGTCTCCATCGGCGCCCAAGTCTTCCGCCGTCGGCCATCCCTTCCTCCCATCCCGTCCTCCTGCCGGTCTCTACGCTCGCTACCGTGCCGCTGCCGAGACCCGCCGCCGCCGCCAGGTCCCCGCCGGTCTCCGCCTTCCACAAGCCGCCGCCGGCCTCTCGGCTCCAGTCGCTCCCTCCGCCAGCGACCACTAAACTAGGAGGACCCATGTATTGCTAGATTCGTCTTGAAGAGGCATTATTGCGACGTCAAGAGGCAGATCTGAGGAATAGCATCTTTTGGAGGCATCCTAGACCAGATCCGACCTCGTCATTGCGTTCAGGTGGCTGTTTCCATGAATTTTGGTTATAAAGTCGGCCTATTTTGGTGAGAAATTTTTTTTTCCCATTTTGGCTATTATCGTATGGATTTCGAAATTTTTTATTATTTTTTCAAAATTTTTTTTTTATTTTCTGAAAAATTTAAAAAAAAAAAAATTCAAAAATTTCGAAAAATAAAAAAATAAAAAAAAAATTAAAAATTAAAAAAAAAAAGGTTTTTTGTTGTGCTGTGTTTGGGGGTCCGCAGACCCCCCCGTACCTGCAGTATGCAGGTTGCAGGCGTACCTGCTGTCGGCGCAGCTACCACCACGTACCGTCACTCGTCGCTGACACCATGAACTTTCCACAACGCCCAAGTCTCCTCCCACCGGTCGGGACCTCGCCACCACCGCGCCCCGCCACAGCCGCAACACCCAGTCACCGCTGCTGTGTCTCCATCGGCGCCCAAGTCTTCCGCCGTCGGCCATCCCTTCCTCCCATCCCGTCCTCCTGCCGGTCTCTACGCTCGCTACCGTGCCGCTGCCGAGACCCGCCGCCGCCGCCAGGTCCCCGCCGGTCTCCGCCTTCCACAGGCCGCCGCCGGCCTCTCGGCTCCAGTCGCTCCCTCCGCCAGCGACCACTAAACTAGGAGGACCCATGTCCGCCATGTGGCAGGCGGCCACTGGCCCGCAGGTAAAACCATACATTCTGTCAGCCACGTCAAATCCGTACGCTCTGTCAGTAGACCTGCATAGTCATTTGCCCAGTCAGCAGTTCGTACAGTACGGATGCCCAGTCAGCAGGGAGGCAAAGTTTTTGCGACAGTCATATGGCCATCAAATTTAACCCCGCAGTTTGCTGACATCATCATTTTAGAAAAAATTTGCAAGCCCCTCTCATTGAGCTTTTTGATTTTGCAGTTCAACTTCAAATGGCCATAACTTGCTCATTTTTGCTCCTTTTTGGGTGCAATTTTTTTTGAAATGGGCTAGAATTTTGTGTACTTTCACGTGGTGGAATTATTTCCTGATTTTGATGGACATATTTTTCAGAATTATCAGTTTTTGGTGACTGTACCTGTCCAATCCCCATTTTTGCAACTTCCAGGTCTCCGTTCGGGCTCATACGAACTCCTTTTTAGGTGCCATTTTTTTTAAAGTGAGTTATTTTTTGTCTACTCTTAGAATATGCTATCAGTTTGCAGAAATTGTGTGTAGAAATTGTACTTTCATCATATGGTCTTATTTGGCCAATTTGGCATTTGTATTGCATAGATCTATCTTCTGATCTTTTGCTTTGTAGTTCTCAGCCTATTGGGGTAGTTGTAAAACAAAATCAGAAGTCCACCTTGCCATTGTTTGCAAGTGGCCTATTGTACACGCACTACATATAAAGTGCCAAAATCATCATTTTTTGGGGGGGGTACTTTGATTGAGTGAATTTGGGGGGGTGTCTCTTGTGCTTTTGTGCTCTTGTGTTCCTTCCTTTTTGCTGCTATGGGTTCTTCTAAGTTTCCTCTCTTAACTCCTCGTAATTATGCTACTTGGAAAATTGATGCATGGAGTAAACTTATGGAAAAATGACTCACTCATTACATTGATGGAACTATTGTTGCTCCCACTGATCCTAAGGTTGATCTAGTTGGTCACTTGGATTGGCTCACTAAAAATATCATGGAAATTGGTACCTTAAGAAAGTATGTATCAAAGGATCTCATTTTTCATATTGAGAAGTGTACTCTAATCAAGGATGCTTGACAAAAGTTTCAAGACTTGTATGGTCAAGTTGATGAGATTAAGGGATATCAAATTGATAGTGATCTCACCATGTTAGATCCCAAGAACTTTGATAATATGCAAGATTATGTCACTAAGGCAAATGAGTTGAGGGCACAACTCAAAGATTGTGGCATTGATAAGAAGGATACTCAATTGATATTCAACTTGATAGGCAAGCTTCCATAAGAATATGCAGCATTTGTTTCTAGTTTCCAAACCCATAGGATGACAATGGGTTCAAGCTACACAATGCCTACATTTGATGCTTTCAATGAAATGTTGATGATGAAACAAACTAAGTTGATAAGCATGGGCATTCTTAAGGCTTCTAAGTCTCAAGCATTAGTGACAAATCAAGGGAACAAAGGAAATCAAGGAAAGGACAACTCAAACAAGAAGAAATGGCAATCAAAGCCTAAAGAAAAAGCACCATCTTCTCCACAACAAGGAGATTCATCCTCTTCCAAGAGAGATAATTCACCAAAGAGGGAGAGACCTACTTGTGCTTATTGTAAATAGATTGGTCATGAGGAGCATCGTTGCCATTCTAAGAAGATTGATGAGCTTACACATATCATCGAAAAGCATAACATTGATTTGCCTAAAGTCTACAAGAAGAATGATTCATCAACTTCCACTTCCTCACATTCAAAAGGAAAAGGGCAAGCATTCATGGCTTCTACAAGTGGGAAGACTCACTCTTTTGGAACAAGAAAAGGAAAAGCTCTATGTGCTACTATTAGTCATAATTCAGAGAGATGGCTTTTAGATTCAGGGGCTTCTCATCATATGGCATCTTCGCAGTCTATGTTCTCTACATTTGAGCCTTGCACCATGCCACAGATTTTGATGGGCAATCATACATACATGGATGTGATTGGGAAAGGATCTATTGACATTGGGGATAACTCCTTCAATGATGTGTTGTGTGTACCCCACTTGACAAACAATCTCCTTTCTATCTATCAAATCACACATGGCGCAACTAAGAGAGTTGTGGAGTTCACACTTGACTCAGTTTTCATTAGAGACTTGGAGACTAGAGCTATCATTGCGACTGGGGTGGTTGATCATGCATCTCAGTTATACTCCTTTTCAGATTTTGTTGATGATGATGATTCTACACATGATGATCACACTTCTTGTGATGGTTCAGATTTTGAGGAGAACTTTGGGCACTTGAACATGGGGATTCTCACATGTGACCCCATTCTTGAGCCTTGTATTTCATCTCCTCATATTGATATCACATCACCTATTGCACCTAATGATGCGGATAGTGCAACAATTTTGCCTTCATGTGATTCAGTGCAGCAGGATATTCATTGTCTTCCAGCTTCAAAGTCATGGGATGATTACTTGACAGATATTGCAGGTTTGTTTGTGGAATCCTACATTGCAGATTTGGGAGACATCATTGATGACATTCATCTTCTCTTTGATGAAGGTGATCCTTCTTCAATTGTTGTGAGGGCACACTCTAACCCTCTTGTTAATTCTCTACATGATCATTCTTTCGAGGTTGACATGATTGTGGATACTTATGTACAATAGTTGGAGGAGGTCTCTTTATGTTTTGAGGAGACATGTGAGTCTTTGGGACATGTTCTACATCCATCTCCACTAGATCTTGGAGTGCCTTTTTCAGTAGTGTGGCACAGTTTACCACCTTTGGAGGGGGTATCTTTCAGCATCGACATGGGGACACTTGAGCAGTTTTCAGAGATTCCTTTCATCATGAGTTTTCTTCATACATCTTCCCTTCATGATTGGGGAGACTTCATGGATACACCTTTGGTTTTGTTTATTCATAAGGGGAGGAATGTTGTTCAACGTTCGTGGAGCAGTTTCTTCATACATCGAGCTTCTATCATTGGTGCAGATTCCACATTGAGGGGGGGCTTCCTAGCTTCTCTTCTTCTCTCATATGGGGGGGACTTTTTCCTCACATGGGGTTTTGTTCCTCACATTCTTCTATGAGAGTTCTCTTGTATGTTTTCATCTCTCTTTTGGGGGAGGGTTTTTTCCCATTGGGTTTTTCTCTCTTTCCCCACTTTGTGAGAGATTTCATTGCATTGGTTTTCAGGCATTTGCATTTGTACATGGGTACCTAACATGGCCTAGTAGCCGAGACCCATCTTGCATTGCTTAGTTGCATTGTAGACTTAAGTGCATTCCCTTAAGTTTCACTTAAGGGGGGGTGTTGGTGTAAATAATTATTCATCTTGGATATTATTACACTTACTTAAGTTTACTTAGGAAATGCATTTCATAGTAGTTTGGGTATGAGACACTTGGGTGTTTGTGCCACATTGGGATAGTGTGTGTAGGAGAAATTCCACCTTTTATGGTGTTGATCTTGTTGTTACACTCCACATTCAGTGGGTGATCCACCTCATGTGGACTATTATATTATTTCTCCTACCTACCCACACCTATTTCCTACCTACCCTTGTTTCTTATTGAGCCACATGTCATGTTTGTGTGCTCACATATCCCTAGCCTTGCCTATATAAGTAGGCTCATCTACATTGTATGTAATTATTATTATTGATCATTTTCTATTGATGAGAATATAGTTTATTCTTGTCCTATATTGTGTCTCTATTTTGTACATTTCATTGAGTTCTTGATCTTGGCAAAATCTCACAGGTATTCTGTGTTTTTTTTGGGTTAAAAGCAGATTTCATTCTTCAAGATTTCTTTTTCAATTTTGATCAAACTAATGCTGACCCTAGCTTGTTATTTGTTTGTCTAAGGAATTTTCACAACCTAATCAGTTTTTGCAGAACGCTTGTCAAAGAATATGCTTGTCAAACAAAGACAACATGACTACTGATTCGTTGTCTTTGCAGGTTGCTTGAGGAGATTCGAGTAAACATCGTGTATTCTTTAAATTCATTTTTAGGCACCTAAATAGCTATCTGGTTGATGAACAAATCTATCTTTCATGTTTTAAGAAAATTATGAGCGGTAGGAGAGTATGCTCTTGTCTGCATAGACAATCAAAAATCTAGACCCTTGAGGCTTTTTCTAAGTTTGAGATTTGTGTACCTTTAGCAGGCCTGTCATAGTGGGAAGAAGTAATCACCCTGTGAGAATGACCCAAGTGAGTATAGCCAGACCTGGGCATTCTAACTCATTATAATAAATAAGCCTCTGGTTGATTAAAGTCTCAAAGGATGGGATTATTTGATTTTTCTCTTTTAGATCTCTCATATCGATCATTTTGTAGGGCCTCACGGTCTCAATCATGTTTACGTGACTACAGCTTGTTTCAGTACCTTGTTGGGCTATAGGCCTCAATCATGCTTGCATGACTTCAAGGGGTAATTTTGAATGGAATTCCTGACTAAGACCTATAAGATAGAGGCTACCCGATTCACCTCCAAAATGGGGGATAATCTTTGTGCAAGAGAGATAGTAACTCTCCCAAGATACTTTCCATTTCGTGCCCCATTGGCATTTGGAGTTGGCTAATGTGATGTTGAGAATCCATTGCGTGAGACTCAGCGGTCGTATTCTAATTAGCTATTGGGTGTGTACCCGAGTCTGCAAGCAAAGGTTTTCTTCTCTCACCAATTTCCATAGGGTTAGCATGTTGTGATTGAAGTTAGTATACATATTGCATTACTGTGTTTTCATCCCTGAAACTAAAACTAGAATACCAAAATTGGAGAAAACAATAAACAACTCAGTGGTCAAAACTATGTCCGTATCAAAAACTAGTCTATCTTAGTCAAAACTCTGTCCGTATCAAAAACTAGTCCATCTTAGTGAAAACTCTGTCTGTATCAAAAACTAGTCTATCTTAGTAAAAACTCTGTCCATATAAAAAACTAGTCTATCTTAGTCAAAACTCTATCTGTATCAAAAACTAGTCTTAGTCAAAACTCTATCTGTATCAAAAACTAGTCTTAGTCAAAACTCTATCCATTTCAAAAACTAGGCTATCTTAGTGGTCAAAACTCTGTCTGTGTTGCAAACTAGTCTACATGAGCTATCAAAAACTCAATTCATCTCAAAATTGGTTGTCGTCAGTCATTGAAAACTCCATCTGTCAGAATTTTGTTTTTGTCCAGTAAACTATCGTACGAGTCTTCTGATTTATCATCCTGCTACATGCCTATTTTCATACGAAATTTCATCAGGCTATATAGTTTGTCATCTGACCCTGAATTCTATGTCGTACAAAATCTGATAAACTGTCGTCCTGCTTAGGGAAGTATTGTCTGAGCTCTACTCCTATGTCATATGAAATAATATCACATTCATCAGTTTTGCGTCTAAGGTATACCCATCTATCATACAAACCTAGGTAGCAACTCGTAAAAAATATTGTTTTCATCGTCCTGAAGCTATTAAACTGTCGTTTGGTCATGTAAACCTTGTTGTACGAATCTCTGATTTTGTCAGTCCAGAACAGTCAAACTTGCCTAAAACAGTCTACAACAAACATAAAACCGGTTATCATCATTCTGAGCATAAATTGTAATACCCTAAAATTGGTCACCTAAACCATGAGCCTCTAATTTCGACAACATCACCAAGGTTCTAACCAAAGGCAATTAAATCAACTTTGAGCACACAATTAATTAATTCTTCAATCATTGAATATTACATGGCAAGTGAATTATTTTATATTAATTAAATCATTCCAAGAAAATCATTTTGATCAATTATCCTGTTTAATTTATTAAATATCCGAACATATTTAATTAATTAATAAATTTGCCATTAATCATAAAAAATAAATAAATTTATATTAAAAGAGGAATCAATATGCAAAGCAAGAGTTAAATTGAAAATAAAATAAAAGAATTGAATTGAAAGAAAAATCAAACTTGAGATATTATTTCTTCTTCTAAATTGAGAACTTGAAATTAGAAAAAGCAATTAAAGGAATTTAATCATTCTCTAAAATTGGAACTCAAAGATTTTGAGAAAAGAAGTTTAGTTGCAATGAAAAGACTCTTTTCTTGAATAAATAAAAGAAATATGCATGTAATTAATTGAATTTTGTCTCCAATGAAAACTCCAACTTATAATCTGAATGCATTTCAATTCAAACTATAATTGGAATCTATCTCAAGGATAACTAAATCTGATCTCTCATTTTTTTCAATTATCCTAAATTGTGCTTTTTCTTGATCTCTCTTGTGATTCTCTATAAATTCAGCCTTCATCTCTCATTCAAAACACCCTGGAGATTTATTGTTATTATATAGTTTTTTGCTCTGGAGTCATTGAAGATATTGTTCTTGCTTTTTTAGATTATTGCATCTTAGTTTAATTTCTTTTTGCATACTTAGTTCAATTATGATTGCTTGAATTCATATAGCTTACTATTCATCCATCTAGCATAATCTTGCATCCATTTATCTTAATATCATAATCATATAGATTATATCCTTCGTCTTGGTGTAGTCTAGTCACCGGTATTGCTTATACAAATCTGAGAGCAAGTCTATACTCGCATCTTTTAGAAGGCAATTGGTCGATTTGTTATGGTTTTATTATTCATGCTTATATCTATCTAACCATACATGTAATGACTTAATTGAAGTGATGTGTCTACAGCTTACAGATACTTATTCCACTTTTCACACACACATTTTTGGTGCCCACCGCAGGGAAGAAGACTACATCTTTTGGCCTCGAAGACTAACTTTTTCTTTTCAGATTTTTATTTTTTTGGATTTTCATCTATATAGTTACTGCAAAATATCATACGAGTTTTCCCATAGTGTCGAATGACAAACTGTAGATATCGTGTGATCTCGTATGAATTATTGTACGACTCAGGAAGAATCGTCATACGGTATTTTGTGTTTTTGGGTTAAAAACAAATTTCATTCTTCAGGTTTTCTTATTCAATTTTTATCATACTAATGCTGACCCTGGCTTGTTGTTCGTCTGAGTAATTTTTCATAGCCTAATTAGTTTTTGAAGAATGCTTGTCAAAGAATATGCTTGTCAAACAAAGACAATATTTCTACTGATGCATTGTCTTTGCAGGTTGCCTGAGGAGATTCGAGTAAACATTTTTTAAATTCATTTTTAGGCACCGAAATTGCTATCTAGTTAATGAACAAATCTATCTTTTGTGTTTTAAGAAAATTCTGAGGTAGGACAATATGCTCTTGTCTGCATAGATGAATAGAAATCCAGACCCTTGAGGCTTTTTCTAGGTTTGAGATTTGTATAACTTTAGCGGGCCTGCCCTCTCGAGGAGCCTATAAGGCCAAATCCATTAGTGCCAATGAGAGGGGAACAACCCAAGTGGGAATGACTAAATGCCAAGTACTCCAATCCACTATAAAATAAACATGATTTGATGAAAATCAAGTCAACGGAAGTACTTGGGAATAGCTCTCCTTTGTACCTTCGGGTATATCAAACCTTGGTTTCCAAGGCTGGGAAACCTCTTAATTGAGTTTATACCCCAATGTGCCAAACGGATCCCTTATTAGTTCTAATTAAGATTACAAGCTACCTGGTTCACCTCTGAAAGGGGGGATAATCTTTGTGTAAGAGAGATAGTAACTCTCCCAAGATACTTGTCATTTTGTGCCCCCATTAGCATTTGGAGTCAGCTAATATGGTGTTTAGAATCCATTGTGTGAGACTCAACGGTTGTATTTTGATTAGCTATTTGGTGTGTACCTGAGTTTGCAAGTAAAGGTTTTCTTTTCTCACCAATTCCCATAGGGTTAGTGTGTTGTGATTGAAGTCATTATACATATTGCGTGTTTATAGTGTTTTCATCCCTGCAACTGAAACTGAAATACCAAAACTGGAGAAAACAATAAACAACTCAGTGGTCAAAACTCTGTCTGTGTCAAAAACTAGTCTATCTTAGTCAAAACTCTGTCCATGTCACAAACTAGTCTATCTCATCTATCCAAAAGCTTAGTCCATCTCAAAACTAGTCGGCATCAGTCATTGAAAGCTCGATCTATCAGAAATTTTGTCTGTGTCCAGTAAGTTGTCATACGAGTCTTCTGATTTATCATCCTGCTATATAACTATTAGCGTACAAAATTTCATCAGGTCTAATAGTTTGTCGTCTGGATCCTTATTTTGTGTCGTACGAAATCTGATAAACTATCATCCTTCTTAGGGAATTATTGTTCGATTTTTGATCTTGTCTCATATGAAAAACCATTACATTCATGAGTTTTTCGTCTGAGGTATACCCATTTGTTGTGCAAACATAGGCAATAATTCGTACGAAATTTTGTTTCTATTGTCCTAAAGCTATAAAATTATCGTTTGGTCCTGTAAAACCTGTCGTACAAATCTCTGATTTTGTCAGTCCAGAACAATCAAACTTGCCTAAATAGTCTACAATGAGCACAAAACTGGTTATTGTCATGCCCAAAATTTAGGGCAGGAATGGGATAATTTTTATTTTTTTTTAAAACATAACTTTTAAAAGCATTAATTCGACAATTAAAAAAAATGCTACAACATGTTTTGTCTTAACTATGTTTAGATTATCTTACTCGAGTAACCAGAAGTATTGAAATAAAAGCGGAGTTCTAATGATTAGTTTTAAGAGTGCCTCCAATTTTACTTGTCAAAATTTAAGTAGTAAATTAAACTAGGTCAACTAAAAGGTCGATCATAATTGCAAATACCTATTTTCCTATAGTGTTTAATCCCACGCATCTATGTCTAGGAGGGTTAAAAATTTACCCTTTAGCCCATTAAGAGACATTTAGGATTGAAATTCCCTAGGGGTTTAATTTTCAAACATCTAAATTTAAATTAATTAAAAGTTATAATAATCCACATCTTTCATTTTATAAATATCTCACCCCTTTTAGACTCACGATTAAATAATAACTGTGTTAAAATTAAATTCAATCACCTCAATAAAGTAAATATATAAAAAAAAAAAGATAATATTAATCCCTTTTATTATTTAATTCTTAATCACCCTTTTTCTTTTATTATAAAAGGGTAAGCGTTAATCCCATTAATATTTACTTCATATCATCTTCACTTTTATAATTATATATATCATTAGATATATATATTTACTCATATATTTATTTACAACCTTGAAATAATATTTTAATATGATATATACATTTATATATATATCTGTATATATATATAATAATACAATATATATACACACACATATATATATATTTTAATCTCCTTCAACCCTAACCCTTTTTATTTTCTCTTTCCTTTTTAAATATACCCTAATTCCTTATATGCATATAAATATATGCTTCTTTATTATTATTATTTTTTTTTTATCTACATTTCTTTCAACTTATTTACCCTAGCCCTAACCGGGCTAGGGTTCCATATATTTTTTGTTGCAGGTTGGGCAGTGGCCATGGTGGATTCGACCGAGTTGTGTGAATGGGGAGGCGGCGGCGATAATGATAGAGGGCGGCGAAGGGGGGCTTGCTCCCCACAGGGGCAGCGACGCCGTCGCTGTGGGATGCCACTCACAGTGGAGGCCAAGGCCTTCCACTGTGGGTTGCGGCCCACAGTGGCGGCTGCGGCCACCACTAGGGAGCCCGCGCCCACTGAGCGGAGGGGCCGCCCTGCGGGGAAAACCACAGGGGCCGAGCCCCCAAAAAAATTAAGTTATATATATATTTTTTTTAAAACAAATTTTCAATTTGTTTTTATTTTATTTGTTATTTTTTAAAAATATATATATATATATATATATATATATATATATATATATATATATATATATATATATATATATATATATATATATATATATATGTTTTTATTTTTATATGCATGCAGGTAAATATACCTTTTTTTTTTTGTGATCACTTATATTAGTGCATTTTATATAAATATATATAAAATGATATGCATGTAATCTGCATGTCTATAAAATTATATATTTATATAAATATATATATTTTATATGACAACAATTTTTTTTCAAATGAATAGATCCTAATATATATAAAAAAAAAAATGGATTAATAAATTTCTAATTCATTTACAGCAAGGGTATAGTAATTTTTTTAATTTTTTTTTCATTTACTGTTTACTGTAACTGTTTAATTTCAATCTTCAGCTGTGAAAATGACTAGATTTAATAATTTTACCAACAACTAATAAATATAGATTTTAGTTAAATAAAAACTATAATAGATTTTGATTTTCATCTTCTGCAATAAATAATTTGACAGACTTTGCAAAATCTACAACAACTAAGTAAATGATAGATTTTAACAAATCTAACAGCAACTACATTTTAAATAAAGAATTAATTAAATGAAACTATAGAGATGGGTATGATAATGTTAGATTTTATTTTCTGCATTTACAATAAAATTACAGATAAACTATAATCATAGATTTTAATTAAAATACTTTTACATTTCCATGTATAGTCCCAAATGCTTTTCATTTTCAACCTTTGCATGCATGCAAAATCAATTCTATTTCTTTTCCAGTAAATAAGAGAATAAATTTAATTCATTTCCTTTCAAGAATATTTAAATACTCTACAAGATTTAACCTCAACTCTAGAACTAGAACTTAGAATAAACCATTTAACTTTTTTGCAAAATAACATGATATTTTCTGCATAACAAATAACATATTCCCAAGTCTTTATTTCTATTTTACAAATAGCCTCTCATTTCAAACAAGTGAGGACTTTTTCAAAGGGTTTTAAATACATTTACAACTCTTTTTTTTAAAAAATCAACATCTTCCGCCATGACTGCATGCATCTAATATTCCTTCTAACATCTTGCAAATAAATCAAATCTATGACCATGGAGTGCTCACCTCCCAGCCTAGGCTAACTGGTAGCCACCCCCAAGCTTGGAGAACCAAGCCCTAGATGGGTAACAAACATGCAAACATAAAAGACAGAATACACACAAAATCAAACACACTCCCAACTCGGCTACACTGCACCACACCTTGGTGATGACCTTTTTAAGGGTGGTAGTGGACCATGTACCCTGAGGAGAACTGCAAATATGGAAAAACATGTAGCCACCTCATGGCAAACCAGATACATCAAGTACAACAACCCCTTATTCCTTATGTCCCCCAAGGCATTCATGCCTTATTTCCCTCCTTATGACCCCCAATGCATAAACAAGCCATGCAGCAAGGGTCACACAAAATCCCTTGTGATCGCTCTCATAATGAGAGTCTCTCACTCGAGGGTTGTCACTTCTACCATCCACAAGATCCTCCTCTCTCCCAAGAGTAAGAGGTCTTGATGACTCCCAAAAACACATACAATATATAACACAAAATACCAATTAAAATTTCCAAAAAAACATGCACGGAAACATATCTTTTACACCAACATTACTTTCAAACACATGCAACAAGAAATCCATTATAAGAAGAATGCAACCAACCTTAATCTGCCCAAAAGTAGGTTAGTTTTGTTGGGGATGAGCAGCCCAATTCCATGGTTCTTCTCTTTCTACCCTTAGCAAAATTCTCTATTCAACAATCTAGCTTATTCTTTTCAAAATTCTCTTGTCTCCAAAAATGGAGAGTAGGTGATTACCCACAAATTTTCTAATTCTTGTTTAAGAAGCCCATTGTGTGAGTTCTCACAAGTTTCTAAAAACCAAAGAGGAAGGTAAGGTAGAGTGGGAAAGGGAACTCTCATTCGAAAAGGAAGGTTTACAACTAGGTTCAAGTCTTCTAATTTCAATTTTCGCACAACTTAGAAAAGTCAATTTTTAGGGTGTCAAAAAGGTCACATGGGAGTAGAAACTTGCCTTAAATTACCCCTAACCCTTAGGTATACCTTATGGGCTTTAGGAAACCCTATTAAACTACCCCTAGGTGTCCATTTAACCCTTTTTTAACCCCTCTGAAGTTTATTTTCGGGTCAAACCTATGTTGACCATCCCAAAGATTCTTTACCCAAGGCATTTATGGAATCTCATTACATTAATTGAAAAAGTTATAGTAAACAATTCCCACCAAGAGAAAAATTTAAAAAAAATCAAACTTAAATCCACACATGTGTCAAGTGACACAAAGAAAATACTTTTACAAATTTATACGTGAAATCGTCCCTTGTGGATCTTACATAAACCAATTAAATAACACTTAACACATGCATCATTTACTGTTACAAATAAAATACAACACAAATGGGGTGATGTCTCTCCAAATAGACAAACCCTGGCTTTACGAACATACATAGGTCTAGGTTTGGTTCTCTGTAATATTTCTATGGTCACATGGATAACTACTTCCTGCGCATCTCAATTTACACATTAGTAACTTTCAAATAACCACATATAATATAAATCACAAGAATAATAATACACATCATCACTTGCATATAATTTACATCTGAACAATTTAATACATCTTATATCCAAGCAATTTCACATAAGCAATTCATCCTAATTCTCATAATTTTGATCCACACTTAAAACATACATCATATTTCTATTATCATAGTAAAGTCCTGCAGATTCAATAATGACATTTATCACCGCAAATTCATCCTATTCAAAAATCATGTAGTGTTCTATATCATAAAGCATATAAATAAAACATCAACATATAGCAATGTTATCCAAATCATGAAATCATATAAGTTCTAAATCCATAATGCATAAAAATAAAGCATCCATAATAGTCTCATCATAAAAACCACTGAAATGTCATACTGGGTCGAGGTGGGGCCTCATAATTATCATCATTCTGAGCATAAACAAATCTAAACAGTACACTTCTATCGTGGTGTTGCACGATTTTGTCAATCATCTTTCAGCTAGTTCAATCAACCATTTATCAAACTTAAGTAACTTAGATAAATGTCTTACATAGGATAGATCATTCCTGAAACTAGACTAAGTCTTAGTCACTTCTCTTAAATCAAACTAGGTAACTTAGATAAGCGTCTTACACAGGATAGATCATTCCTGAAACCAGACTCAATCTTAGTTGCTTCTCTCAATTGATACATTAAACGAACAACTAGCTCCAAATTTTATCTTGACTTCTACATCACAAACAACTTTAGGTCACATTAGTCAATAAAAATGCCTATTCAAACCAGAAGTTCTCGTAAGAAAGCTGGCAAGGGCAAAGGACAATCCTTTTCATATCAAGATAATCCATTTTATGTAGAGGATCCTCTCACTAATAAACCTTCATCATCAGATATGTCAGTTTATGATCAACCCTTGTCTCCCACCATATCTGGAACAAAACAATAAAGACAAGCTGCTAAACACAAAACTTATGACAATCTCAATATCCAGGCTATTGACAGTGATACCTCATCAAGTGAATCTGAAGCCTCTAAACCTCCAGAAATTGATATACAGAAATGTCAAAACGATAAAGATTTTTGAAAAATGATGAAGGTTATCATGGTTAGAGAAAAAGAAGACTATTTTCTAGAACTAGCAAAGCAAGGACCTAAACTTCCTACTGGTTATGATGTTGAGGCCCTCATCACTAAAGAGGAAGAGACACCCTTATCAATGGTAAACAAACAATTACAAGCGTTATGAACTGAGATCACATAACTGAAAAACAAGGATAAATCATCAAAACAATATTCTCTAGACACAATATTCCCATTTCTATTTGACAAAAACCTTTACATGCCTCCATTTCCTTCACGAGTGGAGATCCCAAAATTTGACAAATATGATGACAACTCAAATCCTAAAGATTATGTCAGAGAATTTTGTTCTTTATGTATGGAGTTCATGCATGAACAAACATATCTCATGCGCCTTTTCTCAAGAAGTTTAGGGGGACAAGCTATAGAATGGTTCTCAATCCTACCTATAGGAATAAAAACTTTTGAAGAATTAATACAATTGTTTCTATAAAAATACTCCTATAAAATTTGTCACCCAGTCACTATGATAGAGCTTTGCACTACCAAATAGAAAACATGAGAGCCCTTTCTCACTTTCCTCCAATGATGGAGAAATATTCTCTCTAGATATTCACGACCTATTCTAGATTCTGAGAAGATGGATATCTTCATCAACAACTTAATCCCTGAATTCAAATACAGTATCCAAATGCAAGTATACCCTTCATTCAACAAAATGGTAGACAATTCCCTCATAATGGAAGATGTGATTATAAAGAAAGGAGATATCTCACTCTAGAAAGAAACACAACAAGGTTCTAGTTCCAAAGAAAAGAACAAATTGGAAATATGGCAAAGACAACAACAAAAATGTTGTTAATGATGGAGTGGTAGACACTGCTAAAGAAAAATCAAAATCCACAATAATTAACTTGGCTAGTGGTACACAAGCACTCAAAGCAGTTGAAACTACAACAGAAAACCCTCCGAAGAAAGTAAAAGAGTGGTTTAAAGAGAAACCTTGGCTTTCGAAACCTAAACATGACTTCACTCCTCTAGAAGAATCATACGAATTTGCTTTCAAAACTTTATTGGCAAATGATCTGATAACTGTACTAGACAATTCTAGGTCGTATGATCCGGAAGTTAAACCAAAATGGTGGAGAGAAAAGGAATACTATGAATACCATCGAAACAAAGGTCATAACACAAACAACTGCATGAAGCTCAAGCATGAGATTCAAGATCTCATTGATGCTGGAAAAATTGTTGTTGGAAATCATACAACTAATGCTGATCACAAAGCTTTTAAAGATCCCTTACCTATTTATGAACAAGGTGATTCCTCAAAGTCAAAAGGAGGTGCCAAAGTTAATTACACCTATATCGGCAATGACAATGTGATTAACATGATTGATTCTTCCCAGCCTAAATATTACAATGTGATTATAATCAAAGATAAACAAAACGAATCACAAAATGCAAATGTTGTGACCCACGCTCAAAATAAAGTCACTCTCTAAGGAGCTAGTTCTTCAACTCCTATTGAAACAACATCAAACCTACCAACTTCTTTGAAAAAAAAAACAAATACAAACATGGCTAAATCCAAACAGCTTGCTTCATCATTATCTCCTAGTTATAGCATTGTCAAACAATTGAAAAGAATGAATGCTCAAATCTCCATCTTTGAATTGCTCAAAATCTCTTCTACTCATAAAGAGATCGTGGACAAAGCGTTACTCACAACTAATGTCCCAAAAGATTTAGATATCGATCGGTTTCAATCTATGGTGGGTCACCTGACTTTGCCTCATTATCTTACTTTCTTTGAAGAAGATAATAACTCATTGAATCACCCACATAACCAGCCATTGCACATTGAAGCTATGATCCATAAACACCAAGTTAAACATGTTTTGATAGATGGAGGTGTTGGGTTGAATATTTGTACCTATAATCTACTTACACAATAGAGCTTTTCTGAAAATGTCATTAATCCGGCCAAGAAAATAACAATCAAAGCTTATGATGAAGAAGAAAGAACCTCTAAAGGTCTGGTACTATTACCAATCAGGGTAGGACCTATAGAAAGAGATGTTATTTTCCAGGTGCTTGATCTTCCTCTATCATACAACATCTTACTAGCCATGCCATGTATTCATGAAATGAAGGTAGTTCCATCTACATATCATCAGTGCTTAAAATTTCCTTATAACAGGGTTGAAGTCAATATTCATGTTGATACAAACTCCTCCTGCAATGCATTAACAAAGAGTGTTGATACATTTGTGCCTCATAATAGAGCAACCTCTACAGCTGAAAGCTCATAAACTTTGATGAAACACTTAGAAAGGAAATTGAAAATCATAGATACTAGCATGGATGGATACAAGATAGAACCAGTCCTTTCACTAATCTCTCTTCCTCCATAACCAAGACAGTCAAAAAAACCATCAGAGGTTATGAAGCCACAAACTTCCACTCTAATGTCATATATGATGGTCTCTTTGTATAATCCTCTACTTCCCTTCTAGATGAAATAGAAGAGGATGTTGTTCTCAAATGGCTTTTCAAAGAAGATAGTGAAAAAAATAAGTGAGACATTGTGAGATTTATCCGACACAATATGGTCCAGGATATAAAATGATTCAACGCATGGGATATTTGGGTACTAGTCCTCTAGGAAAAAATCAAGAAGGTATTATTGAACCTATTCATCTACAAACTAAATCTATAAATGACAAAGCTGGACTGGGATATAATCTAGGAAAGACATTAGACCATAAATATACTTCCCATCATTAGTCTAAGTGGAGAAAAAAGATACTATCTTCAACATCACAGGAAGTAAACACTCAATAGACTCAAGAAGAGTATGAAAAATAACAAAAACAAATAGCAATCAAGAGAGAGAAAATAGTCAGTAATCTAGTTCTAATGGTATCAGATACAACATTACAAGTAGTAGAAGTCCCTGAGGATATGAGAGAAGAGGTAGAAAGAATCAGAGAATTGTTTGCACCACTAAAAATTCCAGTTACATACACTGGTAGACAACATGTAGATGATTCAGAAACTGACTTGAACGAGTATGAATGGGATCCAGATCATCTCTTAGATACATCTAGTACGGAAAATCCAGAAGAGTCCAATGATATCACAGATGACACACAAACTGATACACTTAAAATTACAAACATAGATAGAAGAAATCAGACTAGAAAGACAAGTAGACTATGAACAAAAGTTGAAAGAAGGAAACAAGAAAATTCTTTACCTACTATGTCTCCCTCTAATAGGATAGAACAAATCAGGTATGGAACTACACAAGAAGAATTGGAAGCTACAAAAATAGAACTACTCATTAGTCTAGAAGAAGTTGAATGGAGTAGAAGACAGAAATTCACAGAACCATCAAGGTTATGTCAATAGGTATGTTAGATACAACTGATAAATGAACCAAATCACAAAGGAACTTGCAGTATCAAAGATGTAGGTATTGACACCATACATACATTCACTAAATCACTTGAAGAGTCAGAAATGTCCTCTTATGACTCTGATGACTCTAACAATAGTCCTATTGACGATAATACCTATTCAGCATCAAACTCTGACTTCTATGTCACAGATGTCAGAAACCTATCTACTGATCTTGTTACTGTTGAACCATGATATGTAGTCCAGTCTGGTGTAGAAAATGGTGCTATGAGTAGGTCTATTGGATTTGGTCAACTAAATATTAGCGTGCACTTCAATGATCATGTTGTAACTATTCCTAGTCTCGAGACATTTACGCAAGGTAGTCTTCTAGAACTCAACTTGTTGGTCCGAAGTTATGATGATAATGCCATGAACTCCCTTGAACCTATTCAAACTTTATCCTTGGTACATCTTGAACTAATTGATTGTAGTCTCCAAAACCAACCTATGAATGAACCTATCTTTGCCAATGAATATACGTTATCCTACTACCTTAATGCAGTTGAACCAATGGACTCTTCTAACAGTGAACAGAGTGAGAAAATGACTGAAACAAATATCAAGTATGTTAGTCGCAAAAATCAAAAAAATAAAAATAAAAGATCTGATGGCAAAAACCACATTGTGGTGGTGTCATAATCAAAACTAGAAAAAATAAAGGATGTACCTAAGGGTGAAAACCTCTTTGAGACACTTGAAGGTGAGATAATTGATATACTGCCAAGTCACTTCGAGGAAAGGTCTTCTATATTGATTGAACCAACTCAACGAGTAAATATTGGGAGTCAAGAGACACCACATATCATCCACTTAGCTCAATTATTATCAGTAGAAGAGTTAAAAGATTTCAATAATCTCCTTTTAGAAAAGAAGATCAACTTTGCATGGACATACTCTGATATGCCAGGCCTAGATCCTGATCTCATCATGCGCCATATTTCTATTACACCAAGATTTAAACCAGTCAAGCAAAAACTCCGCAAGATGCACCCTCATCCTCATATGGCACTGATAGTCAAAGCTGAGCTAGAAAAATTGCTAAAAGATGGTTTTATAAGAGCAATAGACTTTGCAGAATGGATTTAAAACATAGTACCTATATCAAAGGCAAATAAATATATTAGAGTTTGCATAGACTTCAGGGATCTCAATAAAGCATGTCTGAAAGATGATTTTCCATTGCCTAACATTGATATGATAGTGGATATGACTGCTAGATATGAGATGTACTCACTAATGGATGGATTCTCCAGTTATAATCAGATCAAAATAGCTCTTGGAGATCAAGAAAAGACAACTTTCACCTGTGCATGGGGAACCTTTTGTTGGAACGTCATGCCATTTGGGCTAAAGAATGCAGGAGAAACTTACCAAAGTGAAATAACTACTATCTTTCATGATATGATGCATAAGAACATGAAAGATTATTTTGATGACACTTTAGTAAAGAATATGAAGAGATCCACAGATATTCAAGAGCTAGGCCTTATACTAGATAGAATGGAAAAATTCAAGCTTTGGTTAAATCCAAAAAAGTGGGCAGTCGGAGTGACATCTCAGAAATTCCTTGGTTACATTATTTCAAAGAAAGGAATTGAGGTTGATTCTGAGAAGGTCCAAGCTATGATGGAAATGCCACCTCCAAATAATATCAGTCAAATGAGAAGTCTACAAGGATGTCTCCAGTCAATCAGACACTTTATTTCACAGCTAATAGATAAAGCTCAACCCTTCACAAAAGTATTAAGGAAAGGATTAATTTACAACTAGGATCAAGAATGTGAACAACACCTTCAGCAAATAAAAGAATACCTATCTAATACACCAATACTGATGCCACCAATTCAAGGTAAACCATTGATTCTATACATATCAACTATTGATTCATCATTGGGGGCACTTCTGGCACAACATGATGGAAATAAAAAAGAGAGAGCTATATATTATATCAATAGAATTTTGGTGTCTTGTGAAATAAACTTTACTATAATACAAAAATCATGCTTGGCGTTACTCTTTGCATTACAAAAATTGAGACACTACATGTTAGCACATTCCATAAATCTAGTAGCTAAGATTGATCTGCTCAAATATCTTCTCAACAAAGCAACACTTACAAGAAGATTGGCTAAATGGGTCATGGTTCTTACAGAGTTTGATATTGAATATGTAGAATGCAAAGCCATCAAAGGACATGTAATTGCAGATCAACTTGCTGATATTCCACTTAAAGACACTCAACCTCTCCATATAGAATTTTCAGATGAATCAATAATGCACCTTACTCAATAATCATGGAAGATGTTTTTTGATGGGTCTTTCACTCAACATGGTTCTGGTGTTCGAATAATTTTTATTACTCCTCAAAAGTATTCAATCTTGATGGATTATAAGATTATTTTCCCTTGCACAAACAACATTGTATAGTATGAAGCTTTGGTAAACGGGATTAAGCTGGCTATCGAGTGGAAAGTTCTGGAATTACATATCTATGGAGATTTTTAACTAATCATCAATCAAATCAATTATACATATCAAACTCGAGAAGAGAAATTGATGCCTTATAAGAGAATGGTGGATGATCTCAAGAAATATTTTTCTTTTGTGTCATTCCATCAGATTCCCAGATCCACAAATAGAGCAGCAGATGCTATGGCCACCTTGGCTTCCATACCAGAGTTACAAGAATCTAAATTTTCCATTCAATTATTGGTGAAAGAGTTACATTACCCTACCTATGACTCTCCTAAGTCCCAAATTGTCTGTTCTATTATTAGACATGACTCATCTTGCTACAACCACATTTAATCTTATCTATGAGACCAAATTGTCCCAGAAAATCTTACCCGTAATGAGAAAAGGAACCTAATCTGAAATGCTTCACGATGTGTCATCATCGCTAATGACCTATTTACGAGAGGTTTGGATAGTACTTTGCTTAGGTGTCTAGAAACTGAAGAGTCCCAACATGCATTATTGGAAGTCCATGAAGGTATTTGTGGATCTAATTCGAATGGTCTAACTTCAGCTCGGAAACTACTAAGGGTTGGCTACTCCTGGCCAGACATGGAGAAAGATGCTATAAAGTTTTCTAAAACTTGTGAGAAGTGTCGGCTACATGGGAATCTCATACATGACCAAGCAAGGGATCTCATACCCTTCATTACAGATTGGCCTTTTCAACAATGGGCCTTTGATCTCATTGGTCAAATATATCCTGCATCATCCAAGAGACATAAGTTTATCATAACTACCACTAAATACTTCACTAAGTGGGTATAAGCGGTTACGCTCATCAAAGAAACCGATAAACAAGTAGCTCTGTTCATCTTTAACTATATCATCTATAGGTATGGGATACCTTCATCCATTGTGACTAACAATGGAGGACAATTCAAGAATAAAGATCTAGATGAAGTATGTGAAAAATTCAAAATCAAATAGCACTGGTCATCTGTATATTAACCTCAAGGAAATGGACAAGCTGAAGCATCTAACAAAAATATGTTGACTATCTTACATAGAACAGTAAACAAATTTGGGAGGGATTGGCATCTGCAGCTCAATCTTACACTATGGGCTTATAGAACAAGTATTAGAATGCCTACTAGGGCTACACCCTTTTCTTTGGTATATGGATCTGAAGCAGTCTTACCTATTGAGGTGGAAATACCGTCTTTGAGATTTTCTTTGCAAGGTCTTGTTACTGATGAAGACTACAAAATATTTAGATCGCAAGAACTCGAGTTGCTGGATGAACACTTTAGTAACGACTATGAAGAGATCCACAAATATTCAAGAGCTAGGCCTTATACTAGATAGAATGGAAAAATTCAAGCTTTGGTTAAATCCTAAAAAGTGGGCATTCAGAGTGACATCTCAGAAATTCCTTGGTTACATTATTTCAAAGAAAGGAATTGAGGTTGATCCTGAGAAGGTCCAAGCTATGATGGAAATGCCACCTCCAAATAATATCAGTCAAATAAGAAGTCTACAAGGACGTCTCCAGTTAATCAGACACTTTATTTCTCAGCTAGCAGATAAAGCTCAACCCTTCACAAAAGTATTAAGGAAAGGATTAATTTACAACTAGGATCAAGAATGTGAACAACACCTTCAACAAATAAAAGAATACCTATCTAATACACCAATACTGATGCCACCAATTCAAGGTAAACCATTGATTCTATACATATCAACTACTGATTCATCATTGGGGGCACTTCTGGCACAACATGATGAAAATAAAAAAGAAAGTGCTATATATTATATCAACAGAATGTGGGTGTCTTATGAAATAAACTTTATTATAATAAAAAAATCATGCTTGGCATTACTCTTTGCATGAAAAAAATTGAGACACTACATATTAGCACATTCTGTAAATCTAGTAGCTAAGATTGATCTGCTCAAATATCTTCTCAACAAAGCAACACTTACAAGAAGATTGGCTAGATGGGTCATGGTTCTTACAGAGTTTGATATTGAATATGTAGAACGCAAAGCCATCAAAGGACATGTAATTGCAGATCAACTTGCTGATATTCCACTTAAAGACACTCAACCTCTCCATATAGAATTTCCAGATGAATCAATAATGCACCTTACTCAATAATCATGGAAGATGTTTTTTGATGGGTGTTTCACTCAACATGGTTCTGGTGTTGGAATTATTTTTATTACTCCTCAAAAGTATTCAATCCCAATGGATTATAAGATTATTTTCCCTTGCACAAACAACATTGTAGAGTATGAAGCTTTGGTAAATGGGATTAAGCTGGCTATCAAATGGAAAGTTCTGGAGTTACATATCTATGGAGATTCTCAACTAATCATCAATCAAATCAATTATACATATCAAACTCAAGAAGAGAAATTGATGCCTTATAAGAGAATGGTGGATGATCTCAAGAAATATTTTTCTTTTGTGTCATTCCAGCAAATTCCCAGATCCACAAACAAACCAGCAGATGCTATGGCCACCTTGGCTTCCATACTAGAGTTACGTGAATCTAATTTTCGCTTTCAATTCTTGGTGGAAGAGTTACATTACCCTACCTATGACTCTCCTAAGTCCCAAATGGTCTGTTCTATTATTAGACATGACTCATCTTGCTACAACCACATTTACTCTTATCTACGAGACCAAATTGTCCAAGAAAATCTTACCCGTAATGAGAAAAGGAACCTAATCTTCAATGCTTCACGATGCATCATCATCGCTAACGACCTATTTAGGAGAGGTTTGGATAGTACTTTGCTTAGGTGTCTAGAAACTGAAGAGTCCCAACATGCATTATTGGAAGTCCATGAAGGTATTTGTGGATCTTATTCGAATGGTCTAACTTTAGCTCGGAAACTACTAAGGGCTGGCTACTACTGGCCAGACATGGAGAAAGATGCTATAAAGTTTTCTAAAACTTGTGAGAAGTGTCGGCTACATGGGAATCTCATACATGACCGAGCAAGGGATCGCATACCCTTCATTACACATTGGCCTTTTCAACAATGGGCCTTTGATCTCATTGGTCAAATATATCCTGCATCATCCAAGAGACATAAGTTTATCATAACTACCACTAAATACTTCACTAAGTGGGTATAAGCGGTTACGCTCATCAAAGAAACCGATAAACAAGTAGCTTTGTTCATCTTTACCTATATCATCTATAGGTATGGGATACCTTCATCCATTGTTACTAACAATGGAGGACAATTCAAGAGTAAAGATCTAGATGAAGTCTATGAAAAATTCAAAATCAAATAGCACTGGTCATCCGTATATTAACCTCAAGGAAATGCACAAGCTGAAGCATCTAACAAAAATACGTTGACTATCTTACATAGAACAGTAAACAAATTTGGGAGGGATTGGCATCTGTAGCTCAATCTTACACTATGGGCTTATAGAACAAGTATTAGAATGCCTACTAGGGCTACACCTTTTTCTTTGGTATATGGATCTAAAGCAGTCTTACCTATAGAGGTGGAAATACCGTCTTTGAGATTTTCTTTGCAAGGTCTTGTTATTGATGAAGACTACAAAATATTTAGATCGCAAGAACTCGAGTTGTTGGATGAACACTTTAGTAATGACTATGAAGAGATCCACAGATATTCAAGAGCTAGGCCTTATACTAGATAGAATGGAAAAATTCAAGCTTTGGTTAAATCCTAAAAAGTGGGCATTCAGAGTGACATCTCAGAAATTCCTAGGTTACATTATTTCAAAGAAAGGAATTGAGGTTGATCCTGAGAGGGTCCAAGCTATGATGGAAATGCCACCTCCAAATAATATCAGTCAAATGAGAAGTCTACAAGGACGTCTCCAGTTAATCAAACACTTTATTTCTCAGCTAGCAGATAAAGCTCAACCCTTCACAAAAGTATTAAGGAAAGGATTAATTTACAACTAGGATCAAGAATGTGAACAACACCTTCAACAAATAAAAGAATACCTATCTAATACACCAATACTGATGCCACCAATTCAAGGTAAACCATTGATTCTATACATATCAACTACTGAATCATCATTGGGGGCACTTCTAGCACAACATGATGAAAATAAAAAAGAGAGAGCTATATATTATATCAACAGAATGTGGGTGTCTTATGAAATAAACTTTACTATAATACAAAAATCATGCTTGGAATTACTCT
This sequence comes from Cryptomeria japonica, assembly GCF_030272615.1. NCBI lineage: Eukaryota > Viridiplantae > Streptophyta > Pinopsida > Cupressales > Cupressaceae > Cryptomeria > Cryptomeria japonica. The sequence goes on from NC_081414.1 coordinate 453,852,615, forward strand.
TTGCATTACAAAAATTGAGACACTACATGTTAGCACATTCCATAAATCTAGTAGCTAAGATTGATCCGCTCAAATATCTTCTCAACAAAGCAACACTTACAAGAAGATTGGCTAAATGGGTCATGGTTCTTATAGAGTTTGATATTGAATATGTAGAATGCAAAGCCATCAAAGGACATGTAATTGCATATCAACTTGCTGATATTCCACTTAAAGACACTCAACCTCTCCATATAGAATTTCCAGATGAATCAATAATGCACCTTACTCAATAATCATGGAAGATGTTTTTTGGTGGGTCTTTCACTCAACATGGTTCTGGTGTTGGAATAATTTTTATTACTCCTCAAAAGTATTCAATCCCAACAGATTATAAGATTATTTTCCCTTGCACAAACAACATTGTAGAGTATGAAGCTTTGGTAAATGGGATCAAGCTGGCTATTGAATGGAAAGTTCTGGAGTTACATATCTATGGAGATTCTCAACTAATCATCAATCAAATCAATTATACATATCAAACTCGAGAAGAGAAATTGATGCCTTATAAGAGAATGGTGGATGATCTCAAGAAATATTTTTCTTTTGTTTCATTCCAGCAGATTCCTAGATCCGCAAACAAAGCAGCAGATGCTATGGCCACCTTGGCTTCCATACTAGAGTTACAAGAATCTAATTTTTGCTTTCAATTCCTGGTGGAAGAGTTACATTACCCTACCTATGATTCTCCTAAGTCCCAAATGGTCTATTCTATTATTAGACATGACTCATCTTGCTACAACGACATTTACTCTTATCTACGAGACCAAATTGTCCAAGAAAATCTTACCCGTAATGAGAAAAGGAACCTAATCTGAAATGCTTCACGATGCCTTATTATCGCTAACGACCTATTTAGCAGAGGTTTGGATAGTAATTTGCTTAGGTGTCTAGAAACTGAAGAGTCCCAACGTGCATTATTGGAAGTCCATGAAGGTATTTGTGGATCTTATTCGAATGGTCTAACTTTAGCTCGGAAACTACTAAGGGCTGGCTACTACTGGCTAGACATGGAGAAAGATGCTATAAAGTTTTCTAAAACTTGTGAGAAGTGTTGGCTACATGGGAATCTCATACATGACCGAGCAAGGGATCTCATACCCTTCATTACAAATTCGCCTTTTCCACAATGGGCCTTTGATCTCATTGGTCAAATATATCCTGCATCATCCAAGAGACATAAGTTTATCATAACTACCACTAAATACTTCACTAAGTGGGTATAAGCAGTTACGCTCATCAAATAAACCGATAAACAAGTAGCTCTATTCATCTTTAACTATATCATCTATAGGTATGGGATACCTTCATCCATTGTGACTAACAATGGAGGACAATTCAAGAATAAATATCTAGATGAAGTCTGTGAAAAATTCAAAATCAAATAGCACTGGTCATCTGTATATTAACCTCAAGTTAATGGACAAGCTGAAGCATCTAAGAAAAATATGTTGACTATCTTACATAGAACAGTAAACAAATTTGGGAGGGATTGGCATCTACAGCTCAATCTTACACTATGGGCTTATAGAACAAGTATGAGAATGCCTACTAGGGCTACACCTTTTTCTTTGGTATATGGATCTAAAGCAGTCTTACCTATTGAGGTGGAAATACCGTCTTTGAGATTTTCTTTGCAAGGTCTTGTTACAAATGAAGACTACAAAATATTTAGATTGCAAGAACTCGAGTTGCTGGATGAACACTTTGGTAAAAACTATGAACAGATCCACAGATATTCAAGAGCTAGGACTTATACTAGATAGAATGGAAAAATTCAAGCTTTGGTTAAATCCTAAAAAGTGGGCATTCAGAGTGACATCTTAGAAATTCCTTGGTTACATTATTTCAAAGAAAGGAATTGAGGTTGATCCTGAGAAGGTCCAAGCTATGATGGAAATGCCACCTCCAAATAATATCAGTCAAATGAGAAGTCTACAAGGATGTCTCCAGTTAATCAGACACTTTATTTCTCAGCTAGCAGATAAAGCTCAACCCTTCACAAAAGTATTAAGGAAAGGATTAATTTACAACTAGGATCAAGAATGTGAACAACACCTTCAACAAATAAAAGAATACCTATCTAATCCACCAATACTGATGCCACCAATTCATGTTAAACCATTGATTCTATACATATCAACTATGGATTCATCATTGGGGGCACTTCTGGCAGAACATGATGAAATTAAAAAAGAGAGAGCTATATATTATATCAACAGAATGTGGGTGTCTTATGAAATAAACTTTACTATAATACAAAAATCATGCTTGGCATTACTCTTTGCATTACAAAAATTGAGACACTACATGTTAGCACATTCCATAAATCTAGTAGCTAAGATTGATCTGCTCAAATATCTTCTCAACAAAGCAACACTTACAAGAAGATTGGCTAAATGGGTCATGGTTCTTACAGAGTTTGATATTGAATATGTAGAACGCAAAGCCATCAAAGGACATGTAATTGCAGATCAACTTGCTGATATTCCACTTAAAGACACTCAACCTCTCCATATAGAATTTCCAGATGAATCAATAATGCACTTTACTCAATAATCATGGAAGATGTTTTTTCATGGGTCTTTCACTCAACATGGTTTTGGTGTTGGAATAATTTTTATTACTCCTCAAAAGCATTCAATCCCAAAGGATTATAAGATTATTTTCCCTTGCACAAACAACATTGTAGAGTATGAAGCTTTTGTAAATGGGATTAAGCTGGCTATCGAATGGAAAGTTCTGGAGTTACATATCTATGGAGATTCTCAACTAATCATCAATCAAATCAATTATACATATCAAAATGGAGAAGAGAAATTGATGCCTTATAAGAGAATGGTGGATGATCTCAAGAAATATTTTTCTTTTGTGTCATTCTAGCAGATTCCCAGATCCGCAAACAAAGCAGCAGATGCTATGGCCACCTTGGCTTCCATACTAGAGTTACAAGAATCTAATTTTCGCTTTCAATTCCTGGTGGAAGAGTTACATTACCCTACCTATAACTCTCCTAAGTCCCAAATGGTCTTTTCTATTATTAGACATGACTCATCTTGCTACAACCACATTTATTCTTATCTACGAGACCAAATTGTCCTAGAAAATCTTACCCGTAATGAGAAAGGGAACCTAATCTGAAATGCTTAACCATATGTCATCATCGCTAATGACCTATTTAGGAGAGGTTTGGATATTACTTTGCTTAGGTGTCTAGAAACTGAAGAGTCCCAACCTGCATTATTGGAAGTCCATGAAGGTATTTGTGGATCTTATTCGAATGGTCTAACTTTAGCTCGGAAACTACTAAGGGCTGGCTACTACTGGCCAGACATGGAGAAAGATGCTATAAAGTTTTCTAAAACTTGTGAGAACTGTCGGTTACATGGGAATCTAGTACATGACCGAGCAAGGGATCTCATACCCTTCATTACACATTGGCCTTTTCAACAATGGGCCTTTGATCTCATTGGTCAAATATATCCTGCATCATCCAAGAGACATAAGTTTATCATAACTACCACTAAATACTTCACTAAGTGGGTATAAGCGATTACGCTCATCAAATAAACCGATAAACAAGTAGCTCTATTCATCTTTAACTATATCATCTATAGGTATGGGATACCTTCATCCATTGTGACTAACAATGGAGGACAATTCAAGAATAAATATCTAGATGAAGTCTGTGAAAAATTCAAAATCAAATAGCACTGGTCATCCGTATATTAACCTCAAGTTAATGGACAAGCTGAAGCATCTAACAAAAATATGTTGACTATCTTACATAGAACAGTAAACAAATTTGGGAGGGATTGGCATCTGCAGCTCAATCTTACACTATGGGCTTTCAGAACAAGTATTAGAATGCCTACTAGGGCTACACCTTTTTCTTTGGTATATGGATCTAAAGCAGTCTTACCTATTGAGGTGGAAATACCGTCTTTGAGATTTTCTTTGCAAGGTCTTGTTACAAATGAAGACTACAAAATATTTAGATTGCAAGAACTCGAGTTGCTGGATGAACACTTTAGTAAAGACTATGAACAGATCCACAGATATTCAAGAGCTAGGACTTATACTAGATAGAAAGGAAAAATTCAAGCTTTGGTTAAATCCTAAAAAGTGGGCATTCAGAGTGACATCTCAGAAATTCCTTGGTTACATTATTTCAAAGAAAGGAATTGAGGTTGATCCTGAGAAGGTCCAAGCTATGATGGAAATGCCACCTCCAAATAATATCAGTCAAATGAGAAGTCTACAAGGATGTCTCCAGTTAATCAGACACTTTATTTCTCAGCTAGCAGATAAAGCTCAACCCTTCACAAAAGTATTAAGGAAAGGATTAATTTACAACTAGGATCAAGAATGTGAACAACACCTTCAACAAATAAAAGAATACCTATCTAATCCACCAATACTGATGCCACCAATTCATGGTAAACCATTGATTCTATACATATCAACTATGGATTCATCATTGGGGGCACTTCTGGCACAACATGATGAAATTAAAAAAGAGAGAGCTATATATTATATCAACAGAATGTGGGTGTCTTATGAAATAAACTTTACTATAATACAAAAATCATGCTTGGCATTACTCTTTGCATTACAAAAATTGAGACACTACATGTTAGCACATTCCATAAATCTAGTAGCTAAGATTGATCTGCTCAAATATCTTCTCAACAAAGCGACACTTACAAGAAGATTGGCTAAATGGGTCATGGTTCTTACAGAGTTTGATATTGAATATGTAGAATGCAAAGCCATCAAAGGACATGTAATTGCAGATCAACTTGCTGATATTCCACTTAAAGACACTCAACCTCTCCATATAGAATTTCCAGATGAATCAATAATGCACTTTACTCAATAATCATGGAAGATGTTTTTTCATGGGTCTTTCACTCAACATGGTTCTGGTGTTGGAATAATTTTTATTACTCCTCAAAAGCATTCAATCCCAATGGATTATAAGATTATTTTCCCTTGCACAAACAACATTGTAGAGTATGAAGCTTTTGTAAATGGGATTAAGCTGGCTATCGAATGGAAAGTTCTGGAGTTACATATCTATGGAGATTCTCAACTAATCATCAATCAAATCAATTATACATATCAAACTCGAGAAGAGAAATTGATGCCTTATAAGAGAATGGTGGATGATCTCAAGAAATATTTTTCTTTTGTGTCATTCTAGCAGATTCCCAGATCCGCAAACAAAGCAGCAGATGCTATGGCCACCTTGGCTTCCATACTAGAGTTACAAGAATCTAATTTTCGCTTTCAATTCCTGGTGGAAGAGTTACATTACCCTACCTATAACTCTCCTAAGTCCCAAATGGTCTTTTCTATTATTAGACATGACTCATCTTGCTACAACCACATTTACTCTTATCTACGAGACCAAATTGTCCAAGAAAATCTTACCCGTAATGAGAAAAGGAACCTAATCTGAAATGCTTAACCATATGTCATCATCGCTAATGACCTATTTAGGAGAGGTTTGGATAGTACTTTGCTTAGGTGTCTAGAAACTGAAGAGTCCCAACGTGCATTATTGGAAGTCCATGAAGATATTTGTGGATCTTATTCGAATGGTCTAACTTTAGCTCGGAAACTACTAAGGGCTGGCTACTACTGGCCAGACATGGAGAAAGATGCTATAAAGTTTTCTAAAACTTGTGAGAAGTGTCGGTTACATGGGAATCTCATACATGACCGAGTAAGGGATCTCATACCCTTCATTACACATTGGCCTTTTCAACAAGGGGCCTTTGATCTCATTGGTCAAATATATCCTGCATCATCCAAGAGACATAAGTTTATCATAACTACCACTAAATACTTCACTAAGTGGGTATAAGCGGTTACGCTCATCAAAGAAACCGATAAACAAGTAGCTCTGTTCATCTTTAACTATATCATCTATAGGTATGGGATACCTTCATCCATTGTGACTAACAATGGAGGACAATTCAAGAATAAAGATCTAGATGAAGTCTGTGAAAAATTCAAAATCAAATAGCACTGGTCATCCGTATATTAACCTCAAGGAAATGGACAAGCTAAAGCATCTAACAAAAATATGTTGACTATCTTACATAGAACAGTAAACAAATTTGGGAGGCATTGGCATCTGCAGCTCAATCTTACACTATGGGCTTATAGAACAAGTATTAGAATGCCTACTAGGGCTACACCTTTTTCTTTGGTATATGGATCTGAAGCAGTCTTACCTATTGAGGTGGAAATACCGTCTTTGAGATTTTCTTTGCAAGGTCTTGTTACTGATGAAGACTACAAAATATTTAGATCGCAAGAACTCGAGTTGCTGGATGAATACTTTAGTAAAGACTATGAAGAGATCCACAGATATTCAAGAGCTAGGCCTTATACTAGATAGAATGGAAAAATTCAAGCTTTGGTTAAATCCTAAAAAGTGGGCATTCAGAGTGACATCTCAAAAATTCCTTGGTTACATTATTTCAAAGAAAGGAATTGAGGTTGATCCTGAGAAGGTCCAAGCTATGATGGAAATGCCACCTCCAAATAATATCAGTCAAATGAGAAGTCTACAAGGACGTCTCCAGTTAATCAGACACTTTATTTCTCAGCTAGCAGATAAAGCTCAACCCTTCACAAAAGTATTAAGGAAAGGATTAATTTACAACTAGGATCAAGAATGTGAACATCACCTTCAACAAATAAAAGAATACCTATCTAATCCACCAATACTGATGCCACCAATTCAAGGTAAATCATTGATTCTATACATATCAACTACTGATTCATCATTGGGGGCACTTCTGGCACAACATGATGAAAATAAAAAAGAGAGAGCTATATATTATATCAACAGAATGTGGGTGTCTTATGAAATAAACTTTACTATAATACAAAAATCATGCTTGGCATTACTCTTTGCATTACAAAAATTGAGACACTACATGTTAGCACATTCCATAAATCTAGTAGCTAAGATTCATCCACTCAAATATCTTCTCAACAAAGCAACACTTACAAGAAGATTGGCTAAATGGGTCATGGTTCTTACAGAGTTTGATATTGAATATGTAGAACGCAAAGCCATCAAAGGACATGTAATTGCAGATCAACTTGTTGATATTCCACTTAAAGACACTCAACCTCTTCATATAGAATTTCAAGATGAATCAATAATGCACCTTACTCAATAATCATGGAAGATGTTGTTTGATGGGTCTTTCACTCAACATGGGTCTAGTGTTGGAATCATTTTGATTACTCCTCAAAAGTATTCAATCCCAACGGATTATAAGATTATTTTCCATTGCACAAATAACATTGTAGAGTATGAAGCTTTGGTAAATGGGATCAAGCTGGCTATCGAATGGAAAGTTCTGGAGTTACATATCTATGGAGATTCTCAACTAGTCATCAATCAAATCAATTATACATATCAAACTCGAGAAGAGAAATTGATGCCTTATAAGAGAATGGTGGATGATCTCAAGAAATATTTTTCTTTTGTGTCATTCCAGCAGATTCCCAGATCCGCAAACAAAGCAGAAGATGCTATGGCCACCTTGGCTTCCATACTAGAGTTACAAGAATCTAATTTTCGCTTTCAATTCCTGGTGGAAGAGTTACATTACCCTACCTATGACTCTCCTAAGTCCCAAATGGTTTGTTCTATTATTAGACATGACTCATCTCACTACAACCACATTTACTCTTATCTACGAGACCAAATTGTCCAAGAAAATCTTACCCGTAATGAGAAAAGGAACCTAATCTGAAATGGTTCATGATGCGTCATCATCACTAACGACCTATTTAGGAGAGGTTTGGATATTACTTTGCTTAGGTGTCTAGAAACTGAAGAGTCCCAATGTGCATTATTGGAAGTCCATGAAGGTATTTGTGGATCTTATTCGAATGGTCTAACTTTAGCTCAAAAACTACTAAGGGCTGGCTACTACTGGCCAGACATGGAGAAAGATGCTATAAAGTTTTCTAAAACTTGTGAGAAGTGTCGGCTACATGGGAATCTCATACATGACCGAGCAAGGGATCTCATACCCTTCATTACACATTGGCCTTTTCAACAATGGGCCTTTGATCTCATTGGTCAAGTATATCCTGCATCATCCAAGAGACAGAAGTTTATCATAACTGCCACTAAATACTTCACTAAGTGGGTATAAGTTGGTACGCTCATCAAAGAAACCGATAAACAAGTAGCTCTGTTCATCTTTAACTATATTATCTATAGGTATGGGATACCTTCATCCATTGTGACTAACAATGGAGGACAATTCAAGAATAAAGATCTAGATGAAGTCTATGAAAAATTCAAAATCAAATAGCACTGGTCATCTGTATATTAACCTCAAGGAAATGGACAAGCTGAAGCATCTAACAAAAATATGTTGACTATCTTACATAGAACAGTAAACAAATTTGGGAGGGATTGGCATCTGCAACTCAATCTTACACTATGGGCTTATAGAACAAGTATTAGAATGCCTACTAGGGCTACACCTTTTTCTTTGGTATATGGATCTGAAGCAGTCTTACCTATTGAGGTGGAAATACCGTCTTTGAGATTTTTTTTGCAAGGTCTTGTTACCGATGAAGACTACAAAATATTTAGATTGCAAGAACTCGAGTTGTTGGATGAATGTCGACAAGTGGCCTTTGATCATCTAAGAGTGTATCAAAAGAGAATGTCTAAAGGATATAACAAGAAGGTTCGACAATGAGAATTTTAGGTTGGTGACCTTGTTGTGAGAGAAAATCCAAAAATCAACAGTTTCTAGACAACAAAGGGAAGTTTGAACCCAACTGGTTGGGTCGCTACATCGTTACTGCATTCTTTGGCTTTAGTGCCTATCAGCTCTCAACATCATAAGGAGAACAGCTCCGTGAACCAATCAACACCATCCACTTGAAAAATTTCTTCACTTAGTATTCTCTTCTCTAGTAGCCTGTACAAATAAAAAGTTCCGAAAAAAGATCCTAAAAATCATAAAACATCCTAAAAAAAAAAAAAAAACTTTGCCAATCAGGTGAAAACCTAGCAAACAGGCACCTCTTGTACTCAAGTGCTCCATCTATCAAGACAACATTGGCATTTCCCGCTTTCTTGCATCTTTGATTTCGCTTGTACATATCTTTTATTCGCTTTTGTGACATTTTGGTTCTTTTATAACCCTCATGGCTTGAAACTAATCAATGTCCTAGTCTTAGGGTAATCGACTGAGCAATTTATGTGTCCTAAGAAGTATCGACCAAGTCATCATTCTGTCAATGATACTCGGTCGTCCAATCTAAGTCAGTCACCTGTCTCCTAACTACTGAAGAGTTTTATAACTGAGTACACAAGAAAAACAACATTATTGAAAACAACCACTAAACAATTTTAGATATGCATGAAATTTTCTTTATGTGCTGTCTTTTATATTGGTTTTTGATTATTATTCCCTTTGAGTAACTCGAGGAAGTCTATCTTGACTAAGAGGAGGAAGGACTGGGGGCATAATATTTTCTTTGTTTTCTACTTGTAGGAATGATTCCGATGATCTGGAAACATCTAATTAGTTGGGTGTATGTGATAAGTGCCTTCACATCAAGGTGAAATTGCCACACATACCACGACCCCGCTTATTTGTATGCTCCAGGGAGGTTGGCCCAAGAGACATAAGTTTATCATAACTGCCACTAAATACTTCACTAAGTGGGTATAAGCGGTTACGCTCATCAAAGAAACCGATAAACAAGTAGCTCTGTTCATCTTTAACTATATCATCTATAGGTATGGGATACCTTCATCCATTGTGACTAACAATGGAGGACAATTCAAGAATAAAGATCTAGATGAAGTCTGTGAAAAATTCAAAATCAAATAGCACTGGTCATCTGTATATTAACCTCAAGGAAATGGACAAGCTAAAGCATCTAACAAAAATATGTTGACTATCTTACATAGAACAGTAAACAAATTTGGGAGGGATTGGCATCTGCAGCTCAATCTTACACTATGGGCTTATAGAACAAGTATTAGAATGCCTACTAGGGCTACACCTTTTTCTTTGGTATATGGATCTGAAGCAGTCTTACCTATTGAGGTGGAAATACCATCTTTGAGATTTTCTTTGCAAGGTCTTGTTACTGATGAAGACTACAAAATATTTAGATTGCAAGAACTCGAGTTGTTGGATGAACGTCGATAAGTGGCCTTTGATCATCTGAGAGTGTATCAAAAGAGAATGTCTAAAGGATATAACAAGAAGGTTCAACAATGAGAATTTTAGGTTGGTGACCTTGTTGTGAGAGAAAATCCAAAAATCAACAGTTTCGAGACAACAAAGGGAAGTTTGAACCCAACTAGTTGGGTCCCTACATCGTTACTGCATTCTTTGGCTTTAGTGCCTATCAGCTCTCAACATCGGAAGGAGAACAGCTCCGTGAACCAATCAACACCATCCACTTGAAAAAGTTCTTCACTTAGTATTCCCTTCTCTAGTAGCCTGTACAAATAAAAAGTCCCAAAAAAAGATCCTAAAAATCATAAAACATCCTAAAAAAAAAAAAAAAAAACATTGCCAATCAGGTGAAAACCTAGCAAACAGGCACCTCTTGTACTCAAGTGCTCCATCTATCAAGACAACATTGGCATTTCTCGCTTTCTTGCATCTTTGATTTCACTTGTACATATCTTTTATTCGCTTTTGTGACATTTTGGTTCTTTTATAACCCTCATGGCTTGAAACTAATCAATGTCCTAGTCTTAGGGTAATCGACTGAGCAATTTATGTGTCCTAAGAAGTATCGACCAAGTCATCATTCTGTCAGTGATACCCGGTCGTCCAATCTGAGCCAGTCACCTGTCTCCTAACTACTGAAGAGTTTTATAACTGAGTACACAAGAAAAACAACATTATTGAAAACAACCACTAAACAATTTTAGATATGAATGAAATTTTCTTTATGTGCTGTCTTTTATATTGGTTTTTGATTATTATTCCCTTTGAGTAACTCGAGGAAGGCTATCTTGACTAAGAGGAGGAAGGACTGGGGGCATAATATTTTCTTTGTTTTCTACTTGTAGGAATGATTCCGATGATCTGGAAACATCTAATTAGTTGGGTGTATGTGATAAGTGCCTTCACATCAAGGTGAAATTGCCACACATACCATGACTCCGCTTATTTGTATGCTCCAGGGAGGTTGGCATCATTTCTTTGTCTATTTTGAGGGAATTTCTTTAAATGTGCAATCCAGATGCATGCGTAATCTGGCCAAGGATATGAATGAAAAAAGGGTCATTGCGGACAAGATAATTAATATTGCACATGAAAGGAAGGAACTCTATTCTGTCTACTATGTTTATAAACACTCAGTGATGAAAATTAAGCATTCCAAATCCAGTGACTAGTTTTTAGTTGCATTCACTCTGCATTTTATGCATTTCAAGTGATTTTTGCATGATAAACAATGATCTCTTTATCTTCTGAATGAGAGTTTGAAGTATCATCATTTCTCAGCTAAGTGGTCTCTTTTTCATCATTTCTCAAATCAAGTACTTGCATATTGAGATGTTAGCTAGATACATAAGCATCTTATATAGATCCATACATTTCATTATACACGCTTATTTGCATTCATATTATTGCATAGAAAAATTAAAAAATTGCATTACTAGTTACTCATTTTCATCATTTATTTGCATATGAAAAGAAACAAAAACAAACATCCATATTCATCTGCATTACATACATCCATACTGAATAAATATGCATACATATATAATAAAGCATATAGAAAAACATCTCATAATCAATCAACACAAGTATGATGAAATCAAACTAAGATCTCGTATATATCATCATAAATATCTCAGAGTACAAATAAAAGTCTCAGGGTACAAATGATATCAACTATCATCTACAATCTCCCATCGGAGTAAGAATCATATGGGCTACAAAAAAAATGGGGTATATAACAAAATCCAAGAGCTATAACAAAAATCTAGCTCTCTACCTCTCCCTCATCACCAGGTGGTGGAGGAAGTGGAGCCTACTGACCAACATCCTACCTAGGTGCTTGAGCTCCCTCAGATCGAACCGTATACTAAGAATATGGAACAACCTGCTACGCTATAGGAACTACTACACTATATGCTAAAACATAATAAGATGCTCGGCTTGTCTTGTGTAAAACCTCACACTGAAGAGCATCTCTCTCTTCCCTAACCTTAGCCATCTGTCGATCTTGCTCTGCTCTGAGCTCCACCTGCTATCGATCCCGCTTTGCAAGTTGTGTCTGAGCCACTATCAACTGTGATTGTAGACTTGCTAATTTCAATCTCATAGATCATGTTGTGTCAGCTGCCCCTTGCTCCCTCATAGGCTCTCTACCTCCATCTCCACTTCCATCTCCACCTCCATCTCCACCACCATCTCCACCAAGCTCATCCCTCCGTTGTCACACCTATCTAGGAGTTGCTCGCCCCTCCTCTCCTCTACCCTCTGCTATCCTATCACCACTAACCCCCACACCAATAGCTCCAAGGGATCTGCCCTCTCCTCTCTACCTCTGTCTCCCCTCAGCTGGTACCCTATTGCTGCTTGCACTAGGATCACCACCTACCTACCTAGGAGCCTCTTCTCTCCATCCCTATCCCTGTCCCTGTGCCTGTACCTGTGCCTGTGCAGGTTCCTCATCTTTAGCTTCCTTTATCAGAGGTACGTGCTCATCTGGATCTATAAATCTAGGAAAGGGATGACTCTGAAACCAATCCCTATACTGGGGCAATACCCCCGCATCTGCAATGTAATCCAGGTAGTCCCACCAAAGTCATTGTAACCCTGCCAGTGCCTGCATGCTCAATGTGTATGACAACCTAGGGGCCCATCCTCGTCTCTCCTCATCTACATAATGAGAATAGGCGGTAAACTCCTATGAAATCCCCTGAGGTTTGCCATACTACCTCATGACCCGAGATACAACAAATCGCTCAATAACGGTCACAGATATGTCAATAAGAGGATGAGTCATGAACATGTCACATCGCACAACTCTCCAGTTGTCCCAAAGCTCAAGAGCCCTGCATGGTCTCCATACAACAATGATCAGATCATCAATCTGTTGTCACCAATACACTGTCTTGCCCAGATGGGGTTGAGTAACGTATCCAGAATATCTATAAATGATCAGCTGGTGTGGATCTCTGGCATCATCCACAATAAGTCTGCAAACTGGGATATGCTCCCAGGCCCATATCTATAAAAATAGGACACTTGCTGCCATGCTCTTCTCCTCCTTATACACAACCTCATGCATCTCACGATACATGTGGACTAAAAGACAATAACCCCATCCTAATCTCTCAAGATGATCCAAAAGTCTCTCCAGCATCCTAGCCCAGCCGCATAAGAAACCCTGTTGTCCTTTGTCTAGCATAATGAAGCAACCAATGAATCCTGCCAAGACACATGCCAAGGGAAACTGCTCACTGTACCTGGCCATCATATCATCCCAACTGATAGCTTGCATAAGGATGTCCTCATCATGAAAAATGCATCTCAAGGCTAATATACCAGGACGCTGAGCAGAATCATAATCAACCTTATCCCCAGAAAATGGAATCCTCAATATCCTGTAAACATCCTCGGGAGTGATGGTCATCTCCCCAACTAGCAAATGGAAGGTGTTATGCTCAGAATGAAATCTCTCAACCAATGTAGTAAGTATCCCATGATTCACACGGATATCCGACATATGTAAAAGGTGGGTAAACTCGCACAAGTCAATATATGCTCTATCTATATCGGATAACTCGTGAACTAGCCTCATAGTAGGAGGATAAACACACCAAAATAGGACATGTGGCAATTGAACCTGCAAGAATCAAACAATAGAACATCATAAAGTCATTCAAATTTTGCTACAAAACAAATTAAACATCATGCAAATCCAAATATATCAATTGCAAAATCAAATTTTCATGTTTGGACCCATAAAAATGCTCACTTCTTTCCAAATGATATTTCATAGTCTATGTAGAAACTCATATGAGCCAGGAATGCATCTAGCATGACAAAAGACTCCCATACGATAAACTACATGCACTCACACAATAAAATAGTCTTCCAAGCACACACTCGTACGATACGCGAGGAGGCCCCAAACGAAAAAACTAATGGCCTAAAACAATGAAAAACAAAAAGACAGTTTGTCGTAAGAGACACAGTATGGTCTTGCACGACAAAACAACATTGACCGGTTTTTAATGCCACAAAAAGCAAAAAATTCAAAAAAAAATCAAAATTGATGAAATAAAAAGGCAAAAGATTAGTCTCTTACCGTTGGCTCGTAATTCCGTGGTCGATTATGACGTCTCTAGCACTCGAATCAGTGCTTCGAGATCAGAATGACCATTTTTCTTCGTAGAGGAGTTTTCAAATTTCAAACTTGGAGAGGTTAAAATGAATTGAAAATGACACTTGGAACCCTTATATAGCCAAAACCCTAATTTTTCAACTTGCTCCGATGGACATGAAAATTGTACCCTTAGCTAATTTGCCCATCCTGATTCTATTTTCAGGATAAAAATCAAAATCTGAGATCATTCTTCTAGTCAATTTTGAACAACTATGACCACTTAGGGCTTTCGTCACATTCTCATTCTTTTCTTTAATTTGTGCTCCATTTCTCATCAATCATCGCTAAATCTTCAAATATTCCTCTGACTCAGTCTTTGTGCTCAATTAATTATCATCGCCAACAATTGCTTGTAATAATCATGTACCCTCTCTCTTTTTCGATTTCTCTCCCGAGGGGCAAAAGTCGAGCAAAAAAATCTTTTCAACTATAGAAAATCAAACAAATTCTTATCGCTAGGGGCATATCAGTTTCATCGCTTTAAATCAAGTTGATACTTGCTTTCATCTGAATCGGTCTCTTAACTTTAATCAGTTTCATCACTTTTCATCAAATTGATTATTCATTTAAACTCAATCAAAAGTTTTAAGAGTATCTTTGATCACATGCTTAATCTAAGAAGGTGTTCAGTTTTATCACTTAAAATCAAGCTGGACATTGTATCTTCGCTCATCATGTCTTGATCCATCAAGTTCAAGATCGATTTTATCTTTGCTCATTATGTCTAGTTCAATCAAGTTCTAGATTGGTAAGATCTGTTTCTTGATCAATCAAGTTCAAGTTCAGTATCTTTGCTCTTCATCGGTCCTAGTTTAGTGAAGTTCGGGATCGGTTTTGCTTTAATCAACTCTGTTCAGTTTCATTGCTTCAAAATAAGCTAAACACCTAGCTCTTCATCTGGTTTGTGATCAATCAAGTTCAGAACTGGTATATCCTAGACATCAACTATTCTTTGAACCAACGTGTTGGCTGCTCGCGCATTAATTCAAAGAGGGGCAAATGCAATACCCTAAAATTGGTCACCTAAACCATGGGCCCCTAATTTCGACAACATCACCAAATTTTTAACCAAAGGCAAATAAATCAACTTTGAGCACACAATTAATTAATTCTTCAATCATTGAATATTACATGGCAAGTGAATTATTCTATATTAATTAAATATTTATTTAATTAATTAAATCATTCCAAGAAAATAATTTTGATCAATTATCCTATTTAATTTATTAAATATCCTAGCATATTTCATTAAATAATAAATTTTCCATTAATCATAAAAAAGGAATTAATTTATCATAAAAGAAGAATCAATATGCAAAGAAAGAATACAACTGGTTCAGCATAGGTTGCAATCCTTTTGGGGATTTGAGACTGGAAATATTCCATGTACTTACCTTGGGATTCCTTTCTTTGTTAAATAGGATAAGATTGGTTTTTGGGATAAGATTATTTCGGTCATTTCTAAAAGAATTCTCTCATGAAATCATAGATGGTTAACTTTGGTGAGTAAAATTGTTCTCATCAAGTCTGTTTTGAATGTTGTTCCCATATATCTCATGTCTGTTTTGAAGTCTCCAAAAGCAGCCATTGTTAGTTTACAGGATACTCTTAGAGATTTTATTTGGAACAATAATAAAGATGGCAAGAAGAAACTCCCTTTAGTTGCATGGGATAAGGTATGTTTGCCTAAGGAACTTGGGGGAACAGGAATTCGGAGTCTAGAGAATCAGAATTTAGCCTTAGGTGCTAAGTTGGTTTGGAAATTATATGACAAGCCTAGCTCCTTATGGGCACAGATTATGTTTGCCAAATATTTAAATAATGGACCGAGAGAGTACATTTTTAAAGTCTCAAATTTGCCTTCGGGTTCTGCTATTTGGAATTTCCTTTGTAAATGTAGATCAATTATTTTGCCTCATCTCTCATGGATTGTTCATAATGGTAGAAAGGTTAGATTCTGGGATGAAGTATGGAATGGACACACACCTTTGGTGAATATTAGGGATTGGTCTCCTTTGATCACTATTCTTTCCTCCCTTTGGGGTGTTTTTGTAGCAGATTATTTTGAAATTGTGACTAGTGGACCCCTTAAGCTAGCTAGATGGAAGTCGATTGATTTCTTAGATGTTGATCAAAGCATGAAATTAGATTTTGAAAATATTTTGGGGGATAGAATTGTATTTCTTTCTGATTCTGAGGATCAACTTATTTGGACAAAGAATATTTCTAGTAAGTACGCTGTTAAAGATGGTTACAACTCTCTTATGGTTGCTAAAGATTTATCTTCTTGGCCTTATAAGTTGTTTTGGCATTCAGCTTGTCTTCCCAAAGCTGGAGCCTTTGCTTGGTTGGCAGTTCAGGATAGAGTCCTTACAGGTATGAGACTAGACAGGCTTGGTATTACTGTTGTTTTCCCTTGTGTCCTTTGTAACAAAAAATTGGAATCTTCTTCACACTTGTTCCTACATTTTGATTATGCTTATGAATGTTGGCAGTGGTTGTTTGAGAAGTTAAATATATCCTTTTTTATTGGTAAGGATCTCATTTCCCATTTTAGATCTTGGCCCTTTATGTTTGCCTCATCTTTTTATGCATGCCTTTGGATCATATCTCCATCTATTGTGATTTGGAATGTTTGGCTAGAGAGAAACAATAGGATATTTAAAAAAACAAGGTCCCCTATGTCTGAGGTTCTATTAAAAATTGAGTCTTCAATCTTTGAGGTTGCTTTGTCATTTATTTATAAGAATTTGGAAAATCTTACTTCTTTTTCGCACTGGGATAGTAGAGTTACTAGAGTTTGGAAGTTGTTGTCAGTTTTACCCTCTCAAGGTTCAATTTTAAAAAAGAATGATGCAATAGGTAAGAGATGCTCTGCTAGATGGAAACTTCCTCCGTAGGGGCACTTTAAACTGAATTTTGATGGGCCCTCTCGTGGTAACCCTAGGCCGGCTGGGGTGGGCATGGTAATTTATGATCACAATGCAAATTTTATTCGAGCTAAGTGTCATGCTATTGGTTTTAAAACTAACAAATATGCAGAATTTCATGCTTTGTCTTTTGGATTGGATATGGAAATCTCTTTGGGAATTAAGGACTTAATAATTGAAGGTGATTCTATGGTGATTATTCAATGTGTTATGAAAAAGAAATCAAATTGTTGGAATTTGTAGTATATACTTGATCCCATTTTACAAAAATTAGAATTGTTTGAATCTTTTTTGGTATCCCATTGTTACAGAGAAGTTAATAAGATTGTAGATTATTTGGCAATTTTAGTCATTGATAGCAATGCTAATCAGCGAGAGGTGGGTTTTGAGGAAATTCCTTCTAGGGTATGGGAAGGTTTGCAACAATAGTCATATGATTTTCTTGAGTAATGTTGATGTAAAATTTTATGATGCTAATTATTCATGCTTTCCCCTTTCATTTCAAGTATTCATGTGCATTGTCTAGAGAAGAGTTCGAGGTCATGGTATTTGATATAATAGTGTTTTTCCAAAGGTTTTTTGATACTTTCTTTTTTTGGCAAGAAGGTTTTTGGCTCATGGGATTTGGCACAGGGCTTTGGAAAATTTTGTCTTCTTCCATTGATAGCAGCTATGGAGTCTACATTTGAAAATTATCAGATGGGTTTTTTTGGCAAATTGTCATATGGGCTCTATGCAAAACTGATATTATGTGTTGTGACCGCATTTTGTATGTGGTTTTGGACGGGGTGTATAAATTTATCCATTAGATACTATAGGTTTGTTTTATGAGTTGTGATCGAAGGTTTTGTTCCCAGGGTTCTTTCCTTTGGTATGCTCTTTGAATCCTATGTAAAAAATAAAAAATATTAATAGAAAAGTTTAGTGGAATAATCCACTTTTATTGAAAAAAAAAAATGCAAAGAAAGAGTTAAATTGAAAATAAAATAAAAGAATTGAATTGAAAGAGAAATCAAACTTGAGATATTATTTCTTCTTCTAAATTGAGAACTTGATATCAGAAAAAGCAATTAAAGGAATTTAATCATTCTCTAAAATTGGAATCCAAATCTTCTGAGAAAAGAAGTTCAGTTGCAATGAAAAGACTCTTTTCTTGAATAAATCAAAGAAATGCGCATGGAATTACTTATTTTCATCTCAAGTGCATGGAATTAATTGAATTTTGTCTCCAATGCAAACTCGAACTTATAATCTGAATCTATTTCAATTCAAACTATAATTGGAATCTATCTCAAGGTTAACTGAATCTGATCTCTCAATTATTTCAATTATCCTAAATTGTGCTTTTTCTTGATCTCTGTTGTGATTCTCTATAAATTCAACCTTCATCTCTCTTTCAAAACACCCTGCAGATTTATTGTTATTATATAGTTTTTTACTTTGGAGTCATTGAAGATATTGTGCTTCCTTTTTTGAGATTATTGCATCTTAGTTTAATTTATTTTTGCATATTTAGTTCAATTATGATTGCTTGAATTCATATATCTAACTATTCATCTATCTAGCATAATCTTGTATCCATTTATCTTAATATCATACTCATATAGATTAAATTGTTTGTCTTGGTGTAGTCTAGTCATTTGTATTGCTTATACAAATCTAAGAGCAAGTCTATACTTGCATCTTTTATAAGGCAATTGGTCAATTTGTTATGGTTTTATTATTCATGCTTATATCGGTCTAACCATACATGTAATGACTTAATTGAAGTGTTATGTCTTACAACTTACATATACTTATTCTACTTTTCACACACACATAAAAAAATCTAAACAGTGCACTTCTGTCATTGTGTTGCACGATTTTGTCGATCATCTTTTAGCTAGTTCAATCAACCATTTATCAAACTTAAGTTACTTAGATAAACGACTTATACAGGATAGATTGTTCTTTAAACCAGACTGACTCTTAGTCACTTCTCTCAAATCAAAATAGGTAATATAGATAAACGTCTTACATGGGATAGATCTTTCTTGAAACAAGACTAAATCTTAGTTGCTTCTCTCAATCAATACGTTAAATGAACAACTAGCTCCAAATTTGATCTTGACTTCTGCATCACAAACAACTTTAGGTCACATCAGTCAATAAAAATGCCTACTCAAACTAGAAGTTCTCGTAAGAAAGATGACAAAGGCAAACGACCATCCTTTTCATATCAGGATAATCCATTTTATGTAGAGGACCCTGTCGCTAATAGACCTTCATCATCAGATATACCAATTTATGGTCAACCCTTGTCTCCTACCATATCTGGAAAAAAACAAGAAAGGCAAGTGGCTAAACACAATACTTATGATGATCTCAGTATCCAGGCTACTAATAGTAATTCCTCATCAGATGAATTTGAAGCCTCTGAACCTACCAAAATTGATATTCATAAATGTCAAAAGGATAAAGATTTCCAAAAAATGATGAAGGTTATCATGGCTAGAGAAAAAGAAGACTATTTTATAGAACTAGCCAAGCAAGGCGCTAAACTTCCTATTGTTTATATCATTGAGGCCCTCATCACTAAAGAGGAAGAGACACCCTTAGCAATGGTTAAAAAACAATTACAAGTGTTATGGACTGAGATCACAAAATTGAAAAACAAGGATAAATCATCAAAACAATATTCTCTGGACACAATATGCCCTTTCCATTTGATAAAAACCTTTACATGCCTTCATTTCCTTCACGAGTGGAGATTCCAAAATTTGACAAATACGATGGCAACTTAGATCCTCAAGACCATGTTAGCTAATTTTGTGCTTTATGTATGGAGTTCATGCACGAACAAACATATATCATGCGCCTTTTCCCGAGAAGTTTAGGAGGGCAACCTATGGAATAGTTCTCAAGCCTACCTATGGGAATAAATTTTTTTAAAGAATTAATCCAACTATTTCTATAGCAATACTCCTATAACATTAGTCACCCAGTCACTATGATAGACCTTTGCAATACCAAACAAAAAATGTTCTCTTTCCTCCAACGATGGAGAAAGATGTTCTCTAGATTTTCACGGCCTATTCTAGATTCTGAGAAGATGGATATTTTTGTTAACAACTTGATCCCTGAATTGAAATATAGTATCCAAATGCAAGTATACCCTTCATTCAAAAAAATGGTAGACAATGCCCTTAGAATAGAAGATGTGCTTATAAAGAAAGGAGATATCTCGCTTTGGAAAGAAACACAACAAGGTTCTAGTTTCAAAGAAAAGAACAAATATTTGAAATATGGCAAAGACAACAACAGAAATGTTGTTAATGATGGAGTGGTAGACATTGTTAAAGAAAAATCAAAATCCATGATATTTAACTTGCCTAGTGGCAAACAAGCACTCAAAGCAGCTAAAACTGTAGCAGAAAATCCTCTGAAGAAAGTAAAAGAGTGGTTTAAAGAGAAACCTTGGCTTTCAAAACCTAAACGCGACTTCACTCCTCTAGAAGAATCATACAAATCCACTTTCAAAACTTTATTGGATATTGATCTGATAACCTTACCAAACAAATCTAGGCCATATGATCCCGAAGTGAAACCAAAATGGTGGAGAGAGAATGAATATTGTGAATACCATCGAAACAAAGCTCATAACACAAACAATTACATGAAGCTCAAGCATGAGATTCAAGATCTCATTGACACTGACAAAATTGTTGTTGGAAATCACACAACTAATACTGATCACAAAGCTTTTAAAGATCCCTTACCTATTTATGAACAAGGTGATTCTTCGAAGTCAAAAGGAGGTACCAAAGTTAATTACACCTATACCAGCAATGACAATGTGATTAACATGATTGAGTCTTCCCAACCTGAATATTGCAATGTGATCATAATCAAAGATAAACATAACAATTCACAAAATGCAAATGTTGTGACTCGCGCTCAAAAGTAAGTCACTCTCCAAGGAGCTAGTTCTTCAACTCCTTCTCAAACAACATCAAACCTACCAACTTCTTCAAACAGACAAATAGATACAACCATGGCTAAATCCAAACATATGGCTTCATCATTCTCTCCTGGTTATAGCATTGTCGAACAATTGAAAAGAATGAACGCTCAAATCTCCATCTTTGAATTGCTCAAAATCTCTTATGCTCATAAATAGATCTCGGGTCCCAAAATATTTAGATATCGATCAATTTCAATCTATGGTGGGTCACCTGACTTCGCCTCATTATCTCACTTTCTCTAAAGAAGATGACAACTAGCTGAATCACCCACATAACCAGCCATTGCACATTGAAGCTATGATCCATAAACGCTGAGTTAAACATGTTTTGATGGATGGAGGTGCTGGGTTGAATATTTGTACCTATAATTTGCTTACACAGCT
The DNA here is from genome assembly GCF_030272615.1 of Cryptomeria japonica. Lineage (NCBI taxonomy): Eukaryota > Viridiplantae > Streptophyta > Pinopsida > Cupressales > Cupressaceae > Cryptomeria > Cryptomeria japonica. Next base: position 453,874,407 of record NC_081414.1, read on the forward strand.
GGACTTTTTTGAAAATATCATTGATCCAACCAAGAAAATAACAATCAAAGCTTATGATGAAGAAGAAATAACCTCTAAAGGTCTATAACTATTACAAATCAAGGTAGGACCTGTAGAAAGAAATGTTATTTTTCAGGTGCTTGATCTTCCTCTATCATACAACATCTTACTGGGCAGGCCATATATTCACAAAATGAAGGTAGTTCCATCTACATATCATTAGTGCTTAAAATTTCCTTATAATAGAGTTGAAGTCAATATTTCTGCTGATACAAACTCCCCCTGTAATGCATTGACAGAGAGTGCTAATACTTTTGTGCCTCATAATAGAGCAACCTCTATAGCTGAAAGTTTAGAAACCTTGATGAAGGACTTAGAAAAGAAATTGAAAATCACAAATAATGGCATTGATGGATACAAGATAGAACCAGTACTTTCACTAATCTCTCTTCCTCCATCATCAAGACAGACAGGAAAACCATCAGAGGTTATGAAGCCATAGACTTCCACTCCAAATGTCATATATGATGGCCTCTTTGTACATCCTCTACTTCCCTTGCAGATGAAATAGAAGAGGATTTTGTTCTCAAATGCATTTTCAAAGAAGATAGCGAAAACAAAGAAGTAAGACATTGTGAGATTTCTCCGACACAATATGGTCTAGGATATAAAATGTAAGGCCCACCCCAACCAAGCTTTGATTAACTTAGTTGACCATGTTTGACCCTATTAATAAATGCTACAATTCAATAGGATGGGCTATGTTAGACAAATAGATTGGTGAGAAAAGTATTTGAACCAAGCTATAAAATCATTTCACCTTGTGGTGTACATTTTGACGTGTTATGAATTTGAAAATCCTAAAAGATTCATTGATTGGATAATCTTGATCTAACGTATGTTAGCTATATCTGGATTTGCGGAACTTTATTAAGGTGTTGGAAATATGATGTGTATCTTATGAATAAATGAAATTATGAGGATTATGATAATGGCTTATGTGGATAAATTGGGATATATGAGATATTGATTTGTTAATGTCAATTGTATGCAGAGTGTTTGATGTGTATTCGTATTCATGTGTTTTATATTATATGAGGTTATTCGGAATTACTAATGTGTAATTGAGATGCGCAGGAAAATAATCCATGTGACCATGGAAACATTATGGAGAACCAAACCTAGACCTATGTACGTTCGTAAAACCAAGGTTTGTCTATTTGGAGAGACAACACCCCATTTGTATCATATTTTTATTTGTGAAAGTAAATGTCGCATGTGTGTTAGATTGAATTTATTCATTTGTGTAAATCCAACAAGAGACAAAATTTCATGTGTAATGTTGTAAAGTATTTTATTGTGTCACTTGACACATGTGATTGATTTATGTCTTGATTTTTGAATTTGTCTCTTGAAGGGAGTTGTTTCAACCATAGCTTTTTCAAATAATTTAATGTGGTTCTATATTTTCCTTGGGTAGAGAATCTTTGGGGTGGTCAACTTAGGTTTAACCTGAAAGTTAACTTTAGATGGGTTTAAAAGGGGTTAAATGGACTCCTAGGGGTAGTTTAAAGGTGTTTCCTAAAGCCCATAAGGTATACCTAAGGGTTAGGAGTAATTTTAGGCATGTGACAACTCCCATGTGACTGTTTAGTCACCCTAAAAAGTGAGTTTTCTAAGATGTGCGAAAATTGAATTTAGAAGGCTTCATCTAGGTTAGTTAACTTTCCTTTTTGGTGAGAGATCCCTTTTGATCTTTTTTTGGATTTTTTCCTTTTTCAATTTTAGAAACCTGTGAGAACTCTCACTGAGGTCTTCTTAGGCAAGAATGAGAGATTTTGTGGGTAATCACCCACTCTCCATTTTTGGAGACAATGCAATTTTGAAAGAAAGAGATTTGGTATAGGAATTTGGCTAAGGATAGAGAAACAAGGATTGTGGATTTGGGCTGCTCATCCTCAACTAGATTTAGCATACCTTTGGGCAATTTGAAGGTTGGTGTAACTTTTCTTGGTATTGTTTTCATGTTGCATGTTATGTTGAAAAGATTGCTTGTAAGGAAAGGCTAGTTTCTTGCATTTCTTTTGTGAAAATTATCACGCGTTATGTCTTTTATTTCTTGTATACATTCTGTGTTTTGAGAGTAACCAAGACCCCCTACTCTTGGGAGAGAGGATGGTCTTGTGGGTGGTAGAAGTTTGACAACCCTCAAGTGAGAGGCTCTCACTATGAGAGTGATCTCAAGGGATATTTATGTGACCCTTGCTGCATGGCTTGTTTATGTATTTGGGGGCCATAAGGAGGGAAATAAGGCATGAATGCCTTGGGGGGCATAAGGATGCAGGGTTATTATACTTATGATATATCTTGTTTGCCATGAGGTGGCTTTGTGTTTTTACCATACTTGCAGTCTCCTCAAGGTATTTGGTCCACTACAACCCATGTAAAGACATCACATTGTGTGGTGCAGTGTAGCCTTGGTTGGGAATATGTTTGTGATTGTTTGTCCCCTACTTGTGGTGTTTGCATGTGTGTATCCTATTTAGGGCTTGGTTCTCCAAGCTCGGGGGTGGCTACTAGATAGCCTAGGCTAGGAGGTGAGCACTCCATGGTCATAGCCCTTTTGATTTATTTGCAGGTTGTTGAAAGAAAAAAGAAAAAAAAAGACAAGTAGAAAATTACTGGATTTATTGTTTGCAGAAAAGATTTGGAAATGAAATATTTTATATTTTAAAGTGCAGCAATGTGAAAGGGATTGTAATTACTTTGAAAAGAAAATGCATCTATTTTAATAGAAGTTCTCATTTAATAGAAATGAGGGACTGGTTTGGGTATTTTCTCCCTCTTGTAATAATGTCTATATTGTATTCTAAAAATATCTTAAATAAATGCATTATTTTTGTTAATTTATTATTCCATAAATGAAATGATTCTGTTAGATTATTATTGCAAAAGAAAATGTGTATTACTAGAATTAAGTTCCCTATAGTTACTATTAGTAGTATGCATGTTAGTTTTGAAAATAAAAAGCTAATTTTGCATGTTAGTTCTGAAAATGAAAGAATCAGTTTATTTCCTATGCTTATCTCTAAAGTTAAAATTAAATAATGTAACATTTATATAGTTGCTGTAAAGTTTATTGTATTCTGTCATTTTATTTATTCGCAGAAAATAAATCAAAAAAAAAATATCAAGTCTATCTTTAAGGTTTATTTTAATAATTTCTAGATTTAAATAATGGTTGTTTAAACTTATTTACTTCTGTCAATTCTAAATTATTTGTAGAAAATAAATCTAAATATTAAGTTAACTATCTGATTTTATTTTAGCTGCATGGCTTTTTAAATAAAAAGAAATATATACATTGAATTAAATTCTGATTTCTGTCATTAATCTAAGGTTAAATAAATTATTCAGATTATAGCAACTTGGGTTTTTAAAAAAAAATAAAAATATATGGATGCTAAAAAAAAAGAAATTTAACCCTAAATCTAATGAGTATCCAAAATATATGTATATAAATAAATATATATACTTATATGTTTATTTATATTTATATTTAAAATATAAGTAAATATATATATATATATATATATATATTTATGTTTTATAAAAAAAAAATTTCAAGCAAAATTTTTATAAAAAAATTTACTTATGAACACCCACGGGAAGGGCTCGACCCCCCGCACAGTGGGCGGCAGACCCCCCAGCGGTGGCCGCAGCCGCCACTGTGGGCTGCAACCCATAGTGGGAGGCTTCGGCCACCACTGTAGGCGGTGCCCCACAGCGATGGCGTTGCTGGGGCTGCGGGCCGCATCCCACAGTGGTGGCCTAGGCTGCCTCTATGGGTCGCGACCCGCAGGCTCGGTAGTGGTCGCCCCTACGGGGAACCCCCTCCATGGCCGCCACACACCCCCCTCTTCAAAAGAACTTCGGTCGCTTCACCACTGTTACCCACTTGGCCCTACACAAAACAAAAAAAAAATTCAAAACCCTAACCCAGTTTGGGTTAGGGTATTCGAAAAGTAATCATTTGAATTATGAAATGGAAAAATATAAAAGGGTTTATTCATATATATATATTCTTAGTTAGGGTTTACATGGACATTTTATAAATATGTGAAAATTATTATAATATTTAAATATATATATATATAGTTTGAAAATATGAATGGCTAGGGTAAATTTTAGATTTAATATTTAATTAAGTGTTTATAAATTTGATATGTTTTAATAAACATATGGGCAATTATTTGTTTTGATAAACATACAGATATTTAAAAAAAAAAATGATGTTTAAAATTATATTATTTTGGAGTTAAATCTGATATAGGGTTTAAGATTAAACTTTATGTTTAATTTGAATTACTTATGAAGTTTATGAAGTTTAATCTTTTAGAAATTTTATAACCAATTGGGGTAAGTTATTTTTGGCTAGGGGAAAATAATTTTAGCCCTCTTAAATATAGGTATATGATGAGATTAAACTTTATAGGAAAATTCCATTATGGATTTAATTGATCCTTTAGTCAATTTAGTTTAAACATTTTTAATTATTGTTAAAATAAAAATATAGACATTTATAAACTAAGTGCTAGGACTACTATAATTAGATCCTAAAAACAAATAATGGTTATTGGAGATTAATTTTATCTTCATCAAATATTTTAAGAGAGTTTTGATTTAATTAAACTATTGACTAAATTTGATGAGATAATAAATTAATTTCATTTAGTATTCCGCATTTAATTTTAAATTAATATCACTTACTTGAGTTAGTGGTTAGAATTAACTCACACATAGTTAAGACAAACTTGCTAGTGCATTTCATGATAGCAAAATTAATGTTTTAAGTTGTGATTTAAAAAAAAAAATTATTCCGTTCGTGCCCAAAAGTTAGGGCATGACATAAAATGATTCAACGCATGGGAAATTCAGGTACTGGTGCTCTGGGAAAAAATCAAGAAGGTATTATTGACCCTACTCATCTATAAAATAAGTCTACAAATGATAAAGATGGACTGGGATACAATCTAGGAAAGACATCAGACCAGAAACATACTTCCCATCATCAGTCTAAGTGGAGGAAAAAGATACTACCTTCAACATCACAGGAAGTAAACACTAAACGGGCTCAAGAAGAGTATGAAAAAGAACAAGAAGAACTAGAAATCAATAGAGAGGAAATAGCCGGTACTCAAGTTCCAATGGTATCAACTACAATACTACAAGGAGTATAAGTCCCAGAGGATAAGAGAGAAGAGATAGAAAGAATTAGAGAATTGTTTGCACCACTGAAAATTCCAGTTACATACACTGGTAGACAATAAGTAGATGATTCAAAAAATGACTCGAACGAGTATGAATGGGGTTGAGATCATCCCTCAGATACATCTAGTACAGAAACTCTAGAAGAGTCCAATGATATCACAAATGACACACAAGAGTTGATATGCTTAAAACTACAAATGGAGATAGAAGAAATCAGACTAAAAAGACAAGCTGACTATGAACAAAAGCTGAACGAAGGAAGCACACAAAAAAATTCTTCACTTACTATATCTCCCTCTAATAGGATGAAACAAATCAGGTATGGAACTACACACGAAGAATTGGAAGCTACAGAAATAGAAGTAGTCATTAGTCCAGAAGAAGCTGAATGGAGTAGAAGAAAAAAATTCACAGAACCATCAAGGTTATGTCAACAAGTATGTCAGAAACAAGTGATAAATGAACCAAATCACGAAGGAACTTGCAGCATCAAAGATGTAGGTGTTCACACTATACATACATTCACTCAATCACTTGAAGAAGAGTCAAAAACTTCCTCTTATGACTCTGATGACTCCAACAATAGTCCTATTGATGACAATACCTATTCAATATCAAAATTTGACTCCTCTATCATAGATGTCGAGAATCTATCTACTAATCTTGTTATTGTCGAGGCATGATATGTAGTCTAGTCTGGCGTAGAAAATGGTGCTACGAGTAGGTCTATTAGATTTGGTCAACTAAATCTTAACGTGCACTTCAATGATCATGTTGTAACTCTTTCTGGTCTCAAGACATTTACGTAAGGTAGTCTTCTAGAACTCGACTTGTTGGTCCAAAGTTATGATGATAATACTATGAACTCCCTTGAACCTGTTCAAACTTTATCCTTGGTACATCCTGAACTAATTAACTATAGTCTCCAAAACCAACCTATGAATGTAACTATCTTTGCCAATGACTACACGTTATCCTACTACCTTAATGCAGTTGAACCAATGGACTCTTCCACCAGCGAACACATTGAGAACATGATTGAAACAAATATCAAGTATCTTAGTCGCAAAAATCAAAAAAAAGAAAAATAAAAGATCTGATGGCGAAAACCACATTGTGGTGATGTCAAAATAAAAAATATAAAAAATAAAGGACGTACCTAAGGGTGAAAACCTCTCTGAGGCACCTGGAGGTTTGATACTTGATATATTGCCAAGTCACTTTGAGGAAAGGTCTTCTATATTGATTGAACCAACTCAGCTAGTAAATATTGGGAGTCAAGAGACACCACATATCATCCATTTAGCTCAATTATTATCAGCAGAAGAGTTAAAAGATTTTAGCAATCTCTTTTAAAAAAGAAGATCAACTTTGCATGGACATACTCTAATATCCTGGGACTAGACCCTGATCATCATGCACCATCTTTCTATTACACTAGGAGTTAAACCAATCAAGCAAAAAATCTATAAGATGCACCCTCATGTGGCACTACTAGTCAAGGCTAAGCTAGAAAAATTGCTAAAAGCTGGATTTATCAAAGCTATAGACTATGCAGAATGGATTTCAAACATAGTACCTATATCAAAGGCAGACAAATCTATTAGGGTTTATTCAGACTTTAGGGATCTCAACAAAGCTTGTCTAAAAGACGATTTTCCATTGCCTAACATTGATATGACTGTTGGATATGCTATGTACTCATTAATGAATGGATTCTCCATTATAATTAGATCAAAATAGCTCCTGGAGATCAAGAAAAGATAGCTTTCACCTGTGCATGGGGAACCTTTTGTTGAACGTCATGCCATTTGGGCTAAAGAATGCAAGAGCAACTTACCAAAGAGAAGTTACTACTATCTTTCATGATATGATGCATTAAAAAATGAAAGATTATATTGATGACACTTTAGTAAATACTATGAAGAGATCCACACATATTCAAGAGCTAGGCCTCATACTAGATAGAATGGAAAAATTCAAGCTCCGGCTAAATCCTAAAATATGTGCAGTCGAAGTAACATCAGGGAAATTACTTGGTTACATTATTTCAAAGAAAGGAATTGAGGTTGATCCTGAGAAGGTCCAAGCTATAATGGAAATGCCATCTCCAAACAATATCAATCAAATGAGAAGTTTACAAGGATGTCTCTAGTCAATTAGATGCTTTATTTCTCAGCTAGCAGATAAAGCTCAACCCTTCACAAAAGTATTAAGGAAAGGAGTAACATATAACTGGGATCAAGAATGTGAACAACACCTCCAGAAAATCAAAGAATACCTATCTAATCCACCAATATTGATTCCGCCAATTCAAGGTAAACCATTGATTCTATACATATCAGCTACTGATTCATCACTGGGGGCACTTCTGGCACAATAGTCAAAAAATAAGAAAAGAGAGCTATATATTATATCAGCAGAACATTGGTGTCTTATGAAATGAACTATACTATAATAGAAAAAGAATGTTTGGCATTAGTCTTTGCATCATAAAAATTGAGACACTACATGTTAGCACATTCCATCAAGATAGTAGCTAAGATTGATCCGCTCAAATATCTTCTTAGCAAAGCAAAACTTACCGGAATATTAGCTAAATGGATCTTGGTTCTTACAGAGTTTGATATTGATTATGTAGAACGCAAAGACATCAAAGGAAATGTAATTGTAGATCAACTTGTTGATGCTCCACTTGAAGACACTCAACCTTTGCATATAGAATTTCCAAATGAATCTATCATGCACCTTACTCAACAATCATGGAAGATGTTCTTTGATGGGTCTTTCACTCAACATGGTTCTGATGCTGGAATAATTTTTTTTACCTCTCAAAAATATTCAATCCCAAAGGCTTACAAGATTCTCTTCCCTTGCATAAACAACCTTGCAGTATGAAGCTTTGGCAAACGGGATCAAGCTAGCTATTGAATGGAAGGTTGTGGAATTACTCATTTATGGAGATTCTCAGCTAGTCATCAACCAAATCAATGATACATATTAGACTCGAGATGAGAAATTGATGCCTTATAAGAGAATGGTGGATGATCTCAAGAAATATTTTACTTTTGTATCATTCCAGTAGATTTCCAGATCCGCAAACAGAGCAGCAAATGCTATGGCCACCTTGGCATCTATACCAGAGTTACAAGAATCTAATTTTTGCTTTGAATTCCTAGTGGAAAAGTTACATTACCCTGCCTATGATTATCCTGAGTCCCAAATGGTCTGTTCTATTATTCAACATCACTCATCTCACTATAGCCACATTTACTCTTATCTACAAGACCAAATTGTCACAGAAAATCTTACCCGCAATGAGAAAAGGAACCTAATCCAAAATGCTTCACGGTACATCATCATTGCTAATGATCTATTTAGGTGAGGTTTGTATAGTACTTTTCTCAGGTGTCTAGAAACTGAAGAGTCCCAATGTGCATTATCGGAAGTCCATGAAGGTATTTGTGGATCTCATTCGAATGGTCTAACTTTAGCTTAGAAACTACGAAGGGCTAGCTACTACTAGCCAAAGATGGAGAAAGACGCTATAAAGTTTTCTAAAACTTGTGAGAAGTGTCGGCTACATGGGAATCTCATACATGCTCAAGCAAGGGATCTCATACCCTCCATTACATATTGACCTTTTTAGCAATGGGCCTTTGATCTCATTGGTCAAATATATCCTGCATCATCCAACAGACACAAGTTTATCATAACTACCACTGAATACTTCACTAAGTGGGTAGAAGTGGTTACACTCATCAAAGAAACTGATAAACAAGTAGCTCTGCTCATCCTTAACTATATCATCTACAGGTATGGGATACCTTAATCCATTATGACTGACAATAGAGGTTAGTTCAAGAACAAAGATCTAGATGAGATCTTTGAAAAATTCAAAATCAACGAGCACTGGTCATCCATATATTACCCTCAAGGTAATGGACAAGCTGAAGCATCTACCAAAAATCTGTTGAATATCTTACACAAAACAGGTAAATAAATATGGGAGGGATTGGCATTTGCAGCTCAATCCCGCACTATGGGCTTATAGAACAAGTATTAGAACACCTACTGGGGCTACACCTTTTTCATTGGTGTATGGATCTGAAGCAGTCTTACCTATTGAGGTGGAAATACCATCTTTGAGAGTTTCTTTGCAAGGTCTTGTTATTGATGAAAACTACATAATATCTAGATTGCAAGAACTTGAGTTGTTGGATGAACATCAACAAGTGGCATTTGATCATCTGATAGTGTAGCAAAAGAGAATGTCTAAAGGATATAACAAGAAGGTCTGACAATGAGAATTTCAGGCTGGTGACCTTGTTCTGAGAGAAAATCCTAAAAATCAACAGTTTCGAGAAAACAAAGGAAGTTTGAACCCAACTGGCTGGGTCCCTACATTGTTACTGCAGTCTTTGGCTCTCGTGCCTATCATCTCTCAATATCGGAAGGAGAACATCTCCATGAACTAATCAACACCATCCACTTGAAAAAATTCTTCACTTAGTATTCTCTGCTCCAACAACCTGTACAACTAAAAAGTCCTGAAAAAAATCCAAAAAATCATAAAATGTCCTAAAAAAATAAGAAAAATAAAAAAAAATCTTTGCCAAGCACGTGAAAACCTGGCAAACAGGTGCCTCTTGTACTCAAGTCCTCCATATATCAATGCAACACTTGCATTTCTCTCTTTCCTACATCTTTGATTTTGCTTGTACATATCTTTTAGTCGCTTTGGTGACATCCTAGTTCTTTTAGAACCCTCATGGGTTGAAACTAATCAATGTCCTAGTCTTAGGGTAATTGACTAAGAAATTTACATGTCCTAAGAAGTATCAACCAAGTCATCATTCTATCAGTGATACTTGGTTGTCCAATCTAAGTCATTCTCGTCTCTCCTAACTACTGAAGAGTTTTATCACTGAGTAAACAAGCAAAACAACATTACTGAAAATAATCACTAAACAGTTTGAGATATGATTGAAATTTTCTTCGTATGTTGTCTTTTATATTGGTTTTCGATTATTATTCCCTTTGAGTAACTCGAGGAAGTCTATCTTGACTAAGAGGAGCAAGGATTGGGGGAATAACATTTTCTTTGTTTTCTCCTTGTATGAATGATTCTGATGATTTGGAAACATCTAATCAGTTGGGTGTCTGTGATAAGTGGCTTCACATTAAGGTGAAATTGCCACACATACCTCGACTTTTCTTATTTGTATGCTACAGGGAGGTTGTTGGTATTTTGGATATGTTGATATGGTTTTGTCTTTGATGTCAACACCTGTCATCACTTGTCAACACTTATCAGTAGTTGGAGATCTTTGGTTATGTTCACCGGCAAGTTAGACACTTATGCACAGTCATTGGTATTTGGTTTGCCGACATATTATATTGTTCACCGACACTTAGAATGACTTGGAGACTACTTGGTTATGTCAAAGACATTATTTGATCACTTGGTTTTGGTGATTTGGTTATTTGTTTATTCAGGTTTTCATATTTGTTGTTACTGGCAAATAGGTCCAGGATATGCACCGACAGGCATATCTATTCCACATTAGCACGACACATCATTGAGATGATTTATTATTATTGTAAATGCATTGAGATGACATCATGCATCAGATATTGATTTATTTGTAATTGATTTTATTGTAATATCTTTTAGTGAGCCAACCTATTCAATTGGTCTTAGGTTATGGTATAAATGTAAGATCTCATCTATGAGATTGATATGCAATTGGGGAAAAGGAATTATAATAAGGTATATGCAAAAATAAGCAGAGCTATACACGCAGACATCATTTGAAGGTTGAAGGAAGGTTTTTGTGAAGGAAATCATAACTAAACCAGTACTAAATCCAGCATATGAAGATGCTATTTTATGTAGTACATTATCATTGGATTTAACCATCCAATTGTAGTCAGTGTGACTCTCATTTTGTGATTGAGCAGTGAGCTCTAGGCAGCTGATCTTTCTGCATGTGCAGAATCCATATTGAACACACATACTATTTGTAGTAGTATCATTTGATTGTGGGTAAGGCTTCCCATTGTAGTTTTTCCCCTTACAGGGTTTCCACGTACAAATATTTGTGTTATGTGTTGTGGATGTTGTTGTCTTTCTGTTTCATGCATTAATCTTTACCGGTACTGCAATTAACTGATAAAATTGTCTATCGACATAAAGTTTGTTTTACCAGCATTAAGCATTAAGTTTTGGTTAAGTTAATTTTGGTTGAATTTATTGGACAACTGATTCATCCCCCCCCCTCTCAGTTGTCTCTAGGACCTAACAATTGGTATCAGAGCCTAGTCCTCTTTTTGCAGAAGTTTAACGGCTTGAGGAGATCTAATGTCTTCTAACTATTTCAGGAAGGACAGTCTGAAACTTGATCGAACTAACTATGGCATATGGAAGATCAAGATGGAGACACATTTGAATTGCATTGGAAAGGACATATGGGATGTTACAAAGAATGGCTATATTGCTCCTACTCAAGGTCAACCTAATCCACCTAACTTGGCTAAAGTTGAGGAAAATGATTACAAAGCAAAAGAAGCACTTTTGAGCACATTATAGATCAACAAGTCATTGGATTGTCAGACAAATCTACTACTAAAGCTATTTGGGACAAACTAGAAGCATTGAATGAAGGAGATTCCACAGTCAAAATTGCAAAACTTGAATGCTTCCGAGTTAGGTATGAAAGTTTGAAAATGGAAGAAGAAGAAAGAATTTATGCTTTTATGGAAAGAGTAAATGAAATTATTCTGGGTATACAATGTTATGGAGGAACCTTAAGTGAAGATGAGTTTGTTTCTAAAGTTTTAAGAGCTTTGCCACCGGTATATAAAATGAAAGTTACTTCTATAAATGAATTGAGAACAATGCCTAATGCATCAGTATCTAGAGACACTTTGGTTGGAAAACTTTTAGCTTTTGAGCTTGAGGAATTTGGTCCTATTTCTACTATTAAGATAGATCTAGCTTTCAAGGAATCATCAACTACATCATCATCATCATCATCATCTAATAAATCTAATTGGAAAGCCTTCTATGCAAGAGAACTTGAAGAAAGCAGGAGAGAAAATGAAGAACTTGAAGCACTATTTGCAAGGAAAATGCCTAAAGGTCCAATTGGAAGTAAGTATGAAGGTAAAGCACCCTTTAAATGTTTTAACTATAATAAGATTGGTCATATGGCTTCTAGATGTCCTGATAGACATGCAAGATTAAGAGAAGAAGCTAAAAGAACATATAAGCCTAACCCTGACTATCAGAAATACAAGTTTAAGAAGAATAGAGACAAATCTTGTTATTATGTTGATGAAGGAGTTACTGATGATTCTGATGAAGATCTGACAGATAATGGATGGGCTTTTGTTGCTATAACAGAAGATCAACCGGCACCTACTGTTCAACTGATAGAGCATGCCCTGGTAGCTAAAGTTGAAGATAAGGATGAATGGATTATTGATTCAGGATGTTCATATCACATGACTAGTGATAAGAGTAAATTCTTAACCTTTCACGAATACAATGGAGGTCTAGTAAGATTTGGAGATGATAAAGCTTGTTTGATCAAAGGAAAAGGCACTATATCTTTTGATGGTAAGCACAATACTGATAATGTTTACTATGTTGAAAATTTGAAGCATAATCTTTTGAGTGTTGGTCAATTAGCTGAGAAAGGATTTCAGTTACAATTCAAGAATGGTAAATGCAAAATCTTAAATAGAAATGGTTTGGAAATTGCAACTGGTAATCAGACTAGAGGTAATATCTTTCATTTGAACAACAATGAGAAAGAATGTTTGATTGCACATATTGATGAAAGTTGGTTATGGCATAAGAGACTTTGTCATGTAAATTTTGATTGCATTGTGAAAATCAGTAAAACTAAGGCAGTAAGAGATTTACCTAAGATTGTTAAACCTCACAATCCGGTATGTAAGGAATGTCAATTTGGAAAGCAAGTTAGAGAAAATTTCAAGAGTATTCCGGAGAATTCTAACAATGTTCTTGATTTAATTCATACTAATTTATGTGGTCCAACAAGAACTAGAAGTATACAAGGAGATAGGTATTTTATGCTAATCATTGATGACTACTCTAGAATGTGATGGGTTACTTTTCTTAGGGAGAAATCTGAAGCATTTGGGAAATTTAAACTATTCAAGGTTATGGTAGAAAATGAAACCGACAAGAAAATCAAATATTTGAGATCAGATCAAGGAGGTGAATTCACATCTAAGGAATTTAATACATTCTGTGAAGTGAATGGGATCAGAAGACAGTTATCAGCAGCCCAGATACCCCAACAGAATGGATTTGTGGAAAGGAAAAATAGAACTATCTTCGATGCAGCTAGAAGTATGATATTAGAACAAAATCTACCTCATACATACTAGAGAGAAGCAATCAATATAGAAGTTTATACATTCGACAAAGTTCACATCGGAGGTGAAACTAGTAAGACCCCACATGAACTATGGTTTGGCAATACTCTTACTCTTAAATATTTCAGAATATTTGGAAGTAAATGCTATATTAGAAGAGATGAGTATATAGGAAAATTTGATCCTAGAAGTGATGAAGGAATATTTCTTGGTTATTCATCTAAGATCAAGGCCTATAGATGTTTTAATAAGAGATTGCAAAAAATTGTTGAGAGTGCAAATGTGAAGATTGATGAACAGTTTAGAGGAAATTCAAGGTACACAGACTCTAAACCGGCAATAGAGATAATCACAAATGAACCTACTGTGAATACACCAGTATAGAATGGTGATCCACTTACAACGACATCATCTGGAGATTCAATAGTTACTGAGGAACAGTAGCAAGTAAAAAAAACCCGGTATGTAAGACTGAATCATTCTGAAGATCAGATAATTGGAAACAAATTTCAAGGAGTTATGACTAGAGGAAGATTGGCAAATGAAGAGGTATGTATTATTTCTCAAATTGAACCTACATCAATTAATGAGGCATGTGAAGATAAATATTGGATTAAAGCTATGGAAGATAAATTGGAACAAACTGAAAGAAATAACACTTGGTCATTAGTTCCCTGGCCTAAAGACAAAAATGTAATTGGAACTAAATGGGTTTTCAAAAATAAACTTAATGAAGATGGTAAGGTAATCAGAAACAAAGCAAGATTAGTGTGTAATGGATATTCATAGAAAGAAGGAATTGATTACAATGAAACCTTTGCATCGATAGATAGAATTGAGGCAGTCAGGCTTTTATTGGCTTTCGCAACACACAAGAACTACAAAGTATATCAAATGGATGTTAAATGTGCATTTCTGAATGGAGATCTTGAAGAAGAAGTTTATATTGAACAACTTGATGGATTTTCTTTGACAGATAACAAAGACATGGTTTGCAGGTTAAGGAAAACTTTAAATGGATTAAAACAAGCTCCTAGAGCTTGGTATGCTAGATTAGACAAATATCTTTTAAAGATTGGTTACACTAAAGGTAATGATGACACCAATATATACTACAAAGTGACTAATGATAACATCTTGGTTATTGAAGTTTTTGTTGATGATATAATCTTTGGAGGAGAAGATGGTTTGTGTAAAGACTTTTCTAACAAAATGCAACAAGAATTTGAAATGTCTATGATTGGAGAGAAAATTATTTTTACGATTGCAGATTTCACAGACTGATAAAGGTATATTCCTATGTCAATCTAAGTACTTGAAGGAATTACTAAAGAAATTTGGCATAGAAAACTATAAACTGGTAAGCACACCTATGACTACAACTGATAAATTATCTTTGAAGGATGAATCAACACCTATTAATCCGACTAGATACAAGTCTATGATAGGAGGTTTACTATATTTGACACAAACAAGACCTGATATTATGAATAGTATGTATTGTTTCAAGATTTCAGAGTAATCCTAATGAAAATCATGAATCAACAGTGAAAAGGATTTTCCGGTACCTACAAGGCACTACAAATCTTGGTTTATGGTATCCTAGAGATGAAAATTTTGATTTATGTGCATCCACAGATGCTAATTGGGAAGAAGATGTAGATGACAGAAAAAGAACCACTGGCGAAGAATTTTTTCTTGGTAGTAGACTAATTTCATGGTTGAGAAAGAAACAGAGTTGTACAAGTCTATCAACAGCAGAATCAGAATATGTTGCAACAACAACTAACTATATATAGGTATTATGGATCAAACAAATGTTGAAGAACATAAAGGTAAAATGCAAGGAACCTATAACTATTTACTGTGATAATATGGCAGCAATTGATATATCAAAGAACTTGGTATTTCACTCTAAGACTAAACATGTTTCTATCAAATTCAATTTTCTAAAAGAGAATGTTGAAGCGAAAGAAGTGAAATTGGTTTATGTGAATACTAAAGAGCAGATTGCAGATGTTACCATTTTTTGATGATTGATGTTGTGATTGTCATTGATGGACACACACTTGATTTGAGATCACTTTTTGTATGTATGAGTTAAAGCTCAACCGATATTTGTTCCAACCGGTATGATGTATTATAGTCTTTAGACTATCAATGTTTTGCAGAAAGTGTTTACCGATCTCAAGCAGCATGAAGACCCCAAGCGGTTCGAGGATCTCAAGCAGTACGAAGGAACGAAGCGGCACAACTCATATTTCCCATTCTTCATTATTATCAAACCAGCAACCGGTATTTTTCTTAAACTGTTATTTTGTATGAACTGATAATACTCTGTGATGAGTTACCATCCACCGATTGTTTAGCGGTGCCGACACTTTTCCGGTGCTTTTTGTGTCGTGTTACCAAATATGTCTAGATGCATTGAACCTAAGAAATTGTATTGTAATCCTATTGGACTGACATGAAATCAGATTTCTTTATAAGGACATCATGTCTAGGGTTTTAGGTTGTTGCTAGGGTTTAAGGTGGTTGATGAGTTTTTGTAAGTGTGAAAATAGAAGAGAAGTTCAGGTCTATGAGAAGAGGTAGAGTGTGAATGTGTTGAAGACTAAAGTAATGTTGGAATGCATTAGGAATGAGCTATCAAGGATCTAACCAAGCAATCTATGCTATTTGCTAGATCACTCACTTGTTGATTACTCACATCTTCGACAAGTCTGAAGCCCTTAACCGGGTAGGCCCAAATGCCTTTTGTAAATCCTCTAACAAGGTGGTTCACATCTGTGGATCTAAAATCCTCTAGCAAGGTAGTCTTTAATCAGACTTATCTCCTAATAGAGATTGAGATTCCTAACAGGATTTGTTCTGGTAAAGAACATTGTATGACCTTAACCGGTCTGGTTCCTATTCTACAAATAGTTACTTGTGAGTTTCATCTCACCGTGGTTTTTCCCATTTGGGTTTCCACGTCAAAATATCTTGTGTTATGGTGTTTGTTCTTCTGTGGGTGAATGCATTATTTTCTATTTGGTTTGCATGTGTGCTAACCAATTTGTTTGCTAAACTGTTTTACCGGTTTACTACTAGACTAGTAAAGTATTTAAGTACAGTAATTTTTGGCATACTAATTCACCACCCGCTCTATTAGTATTCATCAATTGGTATCAAAGCCAACCTTTCTATAAGTCTAACCACTTGGAAAGAGATATGGGGAAATACATTGTGAGGGAACTTACTCATCGGCTCACTCAGTCTGAGCAAGCCAATGATGATCTTATGGTCAAATATAAGGCCTCTTAGGCAAAAAAGAGAGAACATGTTGAAAAACTAATGGAGCTATCTGAAAATAGTTCCTCTGATGAAGCAGACATAGAAGCCCTAATTCAAGAAGTAGAAAAGTTGAATGAATCCAATTCCAACCTGAGAAAAGAGTTGGAAGGACTGACTATTTGAATGTGTCAAGAGCTTGAGAACCAGAGGAAAGTTGAAGATCTAGTAAAAGACAAAGATCACAAAATCTCCAATCTGAAGCAAGAAATCAGTACCCTAACCACTCAACTCCATGAAAGTAAAGTGGAAAAGGAAGACATGCAAGGAGAACTGAACATAGCCATCTCTGAGAATGCAAACTTGATGGAAACAAATGCTGCTATTTCCAAAGAACTCTCTGAGTCAAAGGAAATACTTGCTAAGTTCAACAAGAGTACTGTTAAGCTTGAGTAAAAGCTTGAATCGGCCAAACCTGTCAAGAATACTAATGGACTTGGTTACTCTGGTCATGAGGAAGGTGAGACCTCTGGAACAAAAGATGGAGCATCAAAGAAACAATCAACATCAAAGGATAAAGGTAAGCAAAAGTTCAAACCAGTTTGCTTTAACTGTCTTAAAGAAGGACATACTGCTAATGTGTGTAGGAGCAAAGCCTACAATAATTTTCCTTACTTTATAAACAATGTACCTAGATCCAATAAGTTCAATGGTAATTTTTATGCATACAACAAGTTTGGGCATAGAGCATCCGAATGCAGGTCTGTTATGAACAACACTGGAAGATATCCTCAGAGGACTCAAGGAGTTGGTCTGGAACCTTTTGTGAACTAGAATCCCAACTAGTTTAATACCTTTAATCATCAGTCAGGAAGCGGTGGCTATCAAGCGGCAACCGGATGGAGAGAAAACTGTTTGATCTGTCATTGTCATGGTCACATTGCTACAACATGCAGGAGGAAGAATGGTAACATGAATAATGGACCATGGAGAGCACCTAGAATGGCCTGCTATCATTGCAACAAACTGGGTCACATTGCCAGATTCTGTAGAACAAGAAAGAACATATCGGATGACATACCGGTCACTCTGGAAGGAAAGATTGATATTGAAACTGTTCAAGCAGATATGAACAAAACCTGGAAAAAGAAACCAGCGGTGTTGCAAGAAGAACCGGTCTCTACACCTAGTGTGGAAATTTTGAAACCAGCAAACTAAACATCAGAAAAGCTTAGGGGGAGGAAACGGTGAAATACTTCGAACCCCCAGTTGACACCGGTAAAAGACCTTAACCGATATGTGATACCTATCAGTTGGCAGAAGACCATAAAGGATAAAAGGCAAATTAGGGTTTACGCCCTAATAGTGGAGCATTTATTATAGTAGGTGGAGAACCTATTTAAAAGGAATTTTCAAATCATTTCTCACTTATCATTTTTTCGAGCAAAGAAGTTTTTCAAGTGCAGAGCGAAGAAAAGCGATTTACACGGCGACTCAAGGAATCTATCAAAAACCTGAAGAAGAATCTGAAGCTAACATCTGCTGAAGGAGAGTAGAATGCAAAGCAGTATTTCAGTAACCTAAGGAGTGTGAAGCGTAGTTCAAATTGTGAAGCCCTAAATTTTGATCTATGAAGGTATTTTTCAAAATTCCATGTTTATCATGGCTTCCGCATCACATGATAGCTCTAGTGCACCCATTGATTCTATGGACCTCATTCAATGAAAGTCAAAATACAATGCCCTATCTCAAGTACCTGCTGGTGTTATAGTAGAAGAAGGCATTTCTGATTACGTAGACTCCAAAATTGAAGACCTAGGGTCTCTTGTGATCCATTCCCAGCTGAGCCTGTTCTGCGGAAAGGATAAGAAGATAAAACCGAAATTCAACATTCTGGAAAAGAAGAAACCTCACAATGTAGTTTACTTTCTTGAAGAATTTTTGGATTATCACATTCGCATTATTCTAAGCAGAGTACATGGTGATAAGATGTACCTAGAGTGGACGCATGATATCACACCAGAAGTGATTCATGCCGTCACCGGTTTCTGTAACACAGGGGAAGTGCCAGCCCTAAGGAAGGTCAACAAGACTGTAATGTCCAAGCTCACTGGTTCAGTGAGTGACTCACGTGGAATGACCGTCAACTCAATCAAGGATGATCTGGTCAAGTATGCTTGCATGGTGATTGGTTACCGAACGTTATCTGCTAGAAGAACTAATTTTGTCTCTGCTGTAGCGGTAAATGCCGCTTACAAGATGATCAAGGAAGATGCATCATTTGATTTGTGCACTTGTATGCAAAGACAACTTCTGTTGAATCTAAATTCAATCAAACAGGACAATGCACTGAGATTTAAGTTTGGACAATTATTGGTTGGGTTGTTCTTTTACTTCCAAGGCTACTTTCCAGGAGTAGGTGACATTCAGTGGTCTGCCGACCAACCGGTGACA
The DNA here is from genome assembly GCF_030272615.1 of Cryptomeria japonica. Classification (NCBI taxonomy): domain Eukaryota; kingdom Viridiplantae; phylum Streptophyta; class Pinopsida; order Cupressales; family Cupressaceae; genus Cryptomeria; species Cryptomeria japonica. Next base: position 453,893,817 of record NC_081414.1, read on the forward strand.
AAACAAATCAAGGAAAGCTTACAAGCAGTTGGAACTGGCTATCCGGGAGTGTTGAACAAATACTTTGATGAGTTCAAATGCAAGATGACCCAAAGGATAAGATTATCCGCTAATATAGTCAAAAAGTATGAGGAAGACATCTACTTCACCATCAAAGTGGATGAGTGCATAATGGAGGTCGTTGAGCCCAGACAGGAAGAAGTGGAGCCTATGACGTAATGAATGATATGTTGGACGGGTATGCTTCTACCCTAATTGCCTCACCCCTTGATCCTAAGGCAAAGAGAACCGACACCTATTTGGGAAAGGGTTACACCAGTTGTAGAACCCTCAGAAAAGAATGGAAAGGTAGTGCCTTCAGCATCGACACTGGTTACTATAGCCAGTCCCAAAGTGACCAAGCGGTCACCAGCTAAGAAGAAACTGGAAGCTGCACCTACCAAAGTCTTTGAGAGGAAGCGGAAGATGAAAATAAATACACCGGTTTCAGAAGAAACTATATCAAAAGAACCACCTAAGAAGATTAGGCAAACAAGGAAAAAGACAAAGAATGAACCAACATCATCTGCACCGATAAATATTGATATTTCTTCTTACAAACCTTTGACACATTGTCAAAGAACTATAAAGAATATTAGAAGAAAATTGCTAAATGATTTAATTGATTATTTTGATGACTTCAATGATGATGAAAAGGAAGAAGTTGAACAGGAAATCATTAAGTATTTATGTGTAAATAACCAGTCGCCTTCATAAATTAGATCTGAGACACCGGATTCTTTGTATAATTCTTTAGACAACAAATGGCACATTGCCATAGAAAAGGAACAGGAAATGAGGGAGAAAATATTTGCTCAACATTTTCCTGATGTATCAAATTCATAACTTTTTGAAGTTATGAATAAATACAAAGGCCTCTTCTTCATGAGAAGAAGAAGACTCTTGTTACTGGAAGGAAAGGTTCATGAAGTGATAAAAGATACACATACTCATGCTCAAGAAGCTCTAAAGATGCATCAAGTGGCTGAAGCCAACAGGAAAGCTGAGCAAGAACCGAAAATTGGTAAATCGGATGAGGTGTATAACAGTGAAGGAGAACTGGCCACAGAACAAATGGACCCCATTGATGTTGATGCCTTAGATGGTGAAAATGTTACTCAGGGTACACCATCAAAAGGAACAGGATAGGAGAAGCAGGCAAAAGAAGAAAAAAAGCAACAGGAAGCAGAAAAGAAGAAATAGGCAGATGAAGAGGATAAGAGAAAAGAGGAGAAAAAGAAGAAAGAGGAAGAGGATAAAAGAAAAGAAGAGGAGAAGAAGAGAAGAGAAGAGGAAAATAAGAAACAAGAGGAAGAGAAGAAGAAGAAGGAAGAGGAAAAGAAAGAAGAGGAGAAGCAGAAAGAGGAAGAGAAGAGACAAGAAGAAGAGAAAAGAAAGAAAGAAGAAGAGGAGCAGAGGAAGGCTCAAGAAGATAAGCAAAAAGCCAAGGACAAGGAAGTAGCGATAAAGAGCACACAGGTGGAGACCCCAATGGCAACTGGTAGTCAGGCTAAACTAGCTGACATTACTAGTCCCATTGACCTCCAGTCCGCAAACAAATTAGAGTTGTTGTAGAGAATTAAGGTTGCTCAAGAATGCCTGGAAGTGATAAGGAGGAAAAAGGAGCAAGATGTGATCCAAGCTGCGGTGGACACTCTTACCGGTTTGATACCTAGTATGAACCTTCCCAGTACCGATTCCTCACTTGCACAATTGAAGTTCCTATGCATAGTTGTAGATGACCAGGTGCAAAGCCTGGAAGAGGTTGCAGAAGAAAATGCCAAGAAGGAACATCAAAAGGCTCTGGACACTGCCTTGGTGAGAAAGTTAACAAAGCTCCGGTCTGATCTTCAGAAAGCACAGAAGGACATTAGAGATACAATGGATGAGGAAAATCTACTACTCAGCAAGATTTTCCAACCTCATTTATTTTGTGATGATGTACTCACTCAAAAGGACAAACTGCAAACTGAATGCAATCATTTATTAGAACATTCAAGATGCCATATGACTCCTTCTCCACATATGGACAAACTGCTCACCGGTTTCAACTTCAGTCTGCAAGACTAGAGGTAGAGATAAGCAACCAAACATGAAATTTGCATGAACTTCAACTGGTCCTACTACCAAGACTGCAAATTCTCAAGAAATGCTATCTAAATCTTGATGCCCTAACGGTCACTCAAGAGATGAGCATGACAGATGCCATGGAAGAATAGGTCTCCCAGATGCAGACAGAGAAAGAGGTGGCTACCTCCCTACTTGACTCATGGTCCTTATCCATGAAGCAATTTTTGCAGGACTTTAAATTAGTTTTTGACAAGTTTTACTCTTTACTGTCATAAACACTTATTATTTTAATACTTATGAAACAGGGGTTAGTCTGCAATGTTTTTGTCATTGTTGGCAAAGGGGGAGAAGTATATAAATTTTTATATTTTGATGTATACTTTCATGTTATTTTTGATAAAGAGTAGTATACATTGTATTTTCTGCAAAAGGGATAGTGTATATGCTTAGGGGGAGTAATTTTGATTATGGCATAATTTTGTTGTAAAACATTTAGATGTCAAAATTTTCCTAAGTGTTGCCATCAATGCCAAAGGGGGAGAATGTTGGCATTTTTTTATGATTGATGCTATGATTGTCATTGATGGACACACACTGGATTTGAGATCACTTTTTGTATGTATGAGTTAAAGCTCAACCGGTATTTGTTCCAAGCGGTATGATGTATTATAGTCTTTAGACTATCGATGTTTTGCAGAAAGTGTTTACTTATCTCAAGTGGTATGAAGACCCCAAGTGGTTCAAGGATCTCAAGTAGTATGAAGGAACGAAGCGGCACAACTCATATTTCCCAGTCTTCATTATTGTCAAACTGGTAACCGGTATTTTTCTTAAACCGGTATTTTGTATGAACCCATAATACTCTGTGATGAGTTACCATCCACTAATTGTTTAGCGGTGCCGACACTTTGGCGGTGCTTTTTGTGTCATGTTACCAAATATGTCTAGATGCATTGAACCTAAGAAATTGTATTGTAATCCTATTGGACCGACATGAAATCAAATTCCTTTATAAGGACATCATGTCTAGGGTTTTAGGTTGTTGCTAGGGTTTAAGGTGGTTGATGAGTTTTTGTAAGTGTGAATATAGAAGAGAAGTTCAGGTCTGCAAGAAGAGGCAGAGTGTGAATGTGTTGAAGACTGAAGTAATGCTAGAATGCATTAGGAATGAGCTATCAAGGATCTAACTAAGCAATTTGTGCTATTTGCTAGATCACTCACTTGTTGATTACTCACATCTTCGACAAGTCTGAAGCCCTTAACTGGGTAGGCCCAAAAAGCCTTTTGTAAATCCTCTAACAAGGTGGTTCACATCTGTGAATCTAAAATCCTCTAGCAAGGTAGTCTTTAATTGGACATCTCCTAACAGAGATTGAGATTCCTAATAGGATCTGTTCTGGTAAAGAACATTGTATGACCTTAACCAGTTTGGTTCCTATTCTGCAGATAGTTACTTGTGAGTTTCATCTCATCGTGGTTTTTCCCATTTGGGTTTCCATGTCAAAATATCTTGTGTTATGGTGTTTGTGCTTCTGTGGGTGAATGCATTATTTTCTATTTGGTTTGCATGTGTGCTAACTCGTTTGTTTGCTAAACTGTTTTACTAGTTTACTGCTAGACTAGTAAAGTGTTTAAGTACAATAATTTTTGGCATACTAATTCACCCCCCCCCTCTTAGTATTCATTAGCAGATATTTTTACAAAGCCTTTGCCTAAGGAGACTTTTGAATATCTCAGAGAGCAACTTGGAGTCCTACCCCCACTAGTAGATGTTGGCATACGTGTAGAGTATGTTGACATGATGATATTGTATGTTGTCATTGATGTCAATATGATGAAGAGTGAACTGGTATATTGAAGTAAGCACTTGTAAGAGAACTGGTATGATGTTGTGAACCGGTATATGTGAAAAAGTGAAGCGGTATGTTTGTCCAAGTGAACCGGTATGTTGAAATGTGAACCGGTATATGTGAAAAAGTGAACCGGTATGTTGGAATGTGAACCGGTATATGGAATGTTTTGTATCAAGGTTTCATATGGTATGACTACTGGTTGGTAGTCTTAGCTTCAGGGTTTCCCGTTGAAGTGTTCTATGCCTATGTGATTCAATCAATGACATTGTGTGATGAGTTAACATTGTAATGAAGAACATATTGTGTTGCCACGTCAGCCTTGTGTGTGTGAAGGATCTTGCATGAAGGAAATTGATCCTATCTACCTCGGGAATGTGTGAAGTCTCTGTAAATGATGGAGAATGCATGATGGGTTATTAGCCTCCAAGAAGCGGTGAATAACAAACGTTGGAGAGCATCTTGAGATCTGTTCAAGTCTATTGTAATCAATGCAATATGATTAATAGTTAGGATTGAACCGACTGAATTGCTTAACCTAAATGATTAGGGCTTAGGGTTTATGCTACTAACCTATCTGTTTCCGATAAGGTTGATGTTGTTTTTCATGTTGAGGTTGTTAGCAAATGTTGTGTGTGTATCTAAGTGCAAAGATACATGATTCTTGCCAGACCAGATAAGAGAATAGATACCTGCAGAGTGTGAGTGTAGAAGGAAGGAACTAAAGCGGATTTGCATTGGCATTGTGCTATTACCAGATCATTGTAATACCTGTTGACCTCTAACCACTTCAACAGTTGGAAAATCCCTTAACAGGGTAGCTTTAACTGACTTGTTGTAAATCCTTTAACAGGGTGACTCAAAATTATTGAGTTCTTAACATCCTCTAACAAGGTAACCTTTAACAATGTTTAACCCTTAACCGCGTATGTTAGCCATCCCTTAACCAGGTGATCCCTAGTAGGATCGGTTCCTAATAGAACCTATTGTAAAGTATTTAACCGGACAAGGCTCCTAACACATCGAACTTCAAAAGGGTTCAAATAACAGCTTGTGGGTATTCATCCCCACTGTGGTTTTTCCCAGTTGGGTTTCCACGTGAAAAATATGTGTGTTATGTGTGATGCTTTTCATGTGATGCTTTGTTATTCTCTGTTAAGTGGCAAAGCATGTTGAACCTATAAGTCTTTACATTTTTATTAAAGTATTACTAGTGTATGCATATGGGTGAAGAGGAAATAAGATGTTAGATTGTGTGGAAAGCTGAGTTACCAGTTTATGTATTTCAATGTGTTTAACCGGTAGTAATCTAGTTTAGACTAGTGTTATTACTTTCCAGTCAAGTGCAGTGTTCTCAGTCAAACCGGTACAAAGAAAAGTGTTTTTCTCAGTACTAATTCACCCCCCCCCCACCTCTCAGTACCGGTTTGGTACTAACCGTTCATCATTGATTCATCAGTAGAGGCTTAGACAATTGATGTTTGTCATCAACCGACAAAATTAATAGAGAAATATTTTATTCCGGCTTTGATGAAGAGAGGTACTTCTCAGGGGGAGTAGTTGGTATATTGAATGAGTTGGTATTTTGTATTTAATCTGGTTTTTGTAATGCTTTGGCATTTGATGTCAACGGGGGAGAGATATTATGGAAAAACACATTATCCCTTGGGGGAGAGATTTCTACTTTGGGGAGAGATTGTTGGAGATATTGATTACTCTCTTTACTCTCTATATCTGTATTTTCATTTCTAGAGATTGTTGGTTTTTGGTTTTTGGCATTTCTATTTTGGCACTTTGATGGTTTTTCCATCTTGTGTTGCCACCAATGCCAAAGGGGGAGATTGTTGGTATTTTGGATATGTTGATATGGTTTTGTCATTGATGTTAACACCTGCCATCACTTGTCAACACTTATCAGCACTTAGAGATCTTTGGTTATGTTCACCAGCAAGTCAGAGACTTATGCACAGTCACCGGTATTTGGTTCACCGATAGATTACATTGTTCATTGGCACTTGGAATGACTTGGAGACTACTTGGTTATTTCAAAGACATTATTCGATCACTTAGTTTTGGCAATTTGGTTATTTGTTTATTCAGGTTTGCATATTTGCTGTTACCGACAAATAGGTCCAGGATATGCACCGACAGACATATCTATTTTAGATCAGCATGACATGTCATGGAGATGATTTATTATTATTGTAAATGCATTGAATCGACATCATGCATCAGATATTGATTTATTTGTAATTAATTTTATTGCAATGTCCTTTAGTGAGCCGACCTATTCAATTGGTCTTAGGTTATGGTATAAATGTAAGATCTCATTTGTGAGTTTGATATGCGATTGGGGAAAAGGAATTGTAATAAGGTATATGCAAAAATAAGTAGAGCTATACACATAGACATCATTTGAAGGTTGAAGGAAGGTTTTTGTGAAGGCATTCAGAACTAAACCGGTACTAAATCTAGCATATGAAGATGCTATTTTATGCAGTACATTATCATTGGATTTAACCATCAAATTATAGTCAGTGTGACTCTCATTTTGTGATTGAGAAGTGAGCTCTAGGCAGCTGGCCTTTCTACATGTGCAGAATCCATATTGTACACACATACTATCTAAAGTAGTATCATTTGATTGTGGGTAAGGATTCCCACCATGGTTTTTCCCCTTATAGGGTTTCCACGTACAAATATTTGTGCTATGTGTTGTGGATGTTGTTGTCTTTCAATTTCATTCATTAATCTTTAACGGTACTGCAATTAACTGATAAAACTGTCTACCAACATAAAGTTTGGTTTACCGGTATTAAGCATTAAGTTTTGGTTAAGTTAATTTTGGTTGAATTTATTGGACAACTGATTCACCCCCCCCCCCCCTCTCAGTTGTCTCCGGGACCTAATAGAGATTGGCATCATTTCTTTGTCTATTTTGAGATAATTTCTTTAAATGTGCAATCTGAATGCATGCGTAATTTGTCCAAGGATATGAACAAAGAAAGGGTCATTGCGGACAAGATAATTAATATTGCACATGAAAAGGAAGGAACTCTATTCTTCCTTCTATGTTTGTAAATGCTCAGTGATGAAAATTAAGCATTTTAAATACAGTGACTAGTTTTTAGTCGCATTCATTTGCATTTTGTGCATTTCGAGTGATTTTTGTATGATAACAATGATCTCTTTATCTTCTGAATGAGAGTTTGAAGCATCATCATTTCTCATCTAAGTGGTCTCTTTTTCATCATTTCTCTGATCAAGTACTTGTGTATTGAGATGTTAGCTCCATACACAAGCATCTTATATAGATTCATACATTTCATTATACACGTTTATTTGCATTCATATTATTGTATAGAAAATTAAAAAATTGCAATACTAGTTACTCATTTTCATCCTTTATTTGCATATGAAAAGAAATAAAAAACATACATCCATATTCATCTGCATTACATACATCCATACTAAACAAATATGCATACATATAGAATAAAGCATATAGAAAAACATCTCATAATCAATCAACACAAGTACAATGAAATCAAACCAAGATCTCGTATATATCATCATAAATATCTCGGAGTACAAATAAAAGTCGCAGGGTACAAATGATATCAACTGTCATCTACAATCTCTCGTCGGAGTAAGAATCATATAGGATACAAAAAATGGGGTATATAACAAAATCTAAGAGCTATAAAAAATCTAGCTCTTTGCCTCTCCCTCATCGCCAGGTGGTGGAGGAGGTGGATCTTGCTGACTAGCATCCTGCCTAGGTGCTCGAGCTCCCTCAGATTATGCCATATACTAAGAATATGGGACAACCTGTTGTGCTACAGGAATTGCTACACTATAAGCTACAATTTAATAAGTTGCTCGGCTCATCTAGTGCAAAACCTCCCACTGAAGAGTGTCTCACTCTGCCCTGACTTTAGCCAGTTGTTGATCTCGCTCTTCTTTGAGCTCCACCAGCTATCGATCCCACTCTGCAAGCTATGTCTGAGCCACTATCAACTGTGACTCTAGACCTGCTACTCTCTCCCTCATAGACCATGTTGCATCAGTTGCCCCCTCCTCCCTCATAAGCTGTCCCACCTCCACCTCCATCTCCGCCACCATCTCCACCCTACTCATCCCTCCAAAGCTGAACTTATCTAGGAGCTACTCTACCCTCCTCTCCTACACCCTTTGTTATCCTAGCACCACTAACCCCCACACTAACATCTCCAAGGGATCTGCCCTCTCATCTTTGTCGTTGTCTCCCCCCAGCTGGTACCCTGTTTCTGCTCGCACTAGGATCACCACCTACCCACCTAGGAACCTCTGCTCTCTATCCCTATCCCTATCCTTGCACCTGTACCTATGCCTCTATAGGGGCCTCATCCTTAGCCTCCTTTGTGAGAGGCGCATGCTCAGCTGGATCCATAAATCTAGGAAAGGGATGACTTTGAAACCAATCCCTGTAGTGGGGCAATACCCTTGCATCTGCAATGTCCTCTAGATAGTCCCATCAAAGTCATTGCAATCCAAAAAGTACCTGCATGCTCAATGCGTATGACAACCTAGGATCCCATCCTCGTCTCTCCTCCTCCCCATAATGGGCATAGGATGTGAACTCCTTTGAAATCCCCTAAGGCCTACCATATTGCCTCATCACCCGAGATATAACAAACCACTCAATAACTATCACGATTCTGTTGATAAGAAGAAAAGTCATGAATACGTCTCTCCGCACAACTGTGTAGTCGTCCCACAACTCAAGACCCCTATACGGTCTCCATACAACAATGATAAGATCATCAAGCTGTCATCACCAATACTCCATCTTTCCCAGATGGGGTTGAGTAACATATCCAGAATACCTATAAATGATTGGTTGGTGTGGATCTCTGGCATCATCCACAATAGGTCTGCAAACTAGGATATGCTTCCACACCCATATCTATAAAACCAAGACACATGCTACCATGCTCTTTCCCTCCCTATATACAATCTCATGCATCTCATGATACATGTGGGATAATAAACAAGAACCCCATGCTAATCTCTCAGGATGATCCAAAAGTCTCTCCAGCATCATAGCCCAGCCACATAAGAAGCCCTGCTATCCTCTATCTAGCATAACAAAGAAACCAATGAATCCTGCCAATACACATGCCAGTGGAAACTGCTCACTGTACCTAGCCATCATATCATCCCAACTGATAGCCTACATAAGGATGTCCTCGTCATGGAATATGCGTCTCAAGGCTAATATACCAGAACACTAAGAAGAATCATAATCAACCTTATCCCCAATAAACGATATCCTCAATATCCTGTAAACATCCTCTGGAGTGATGGTCATCTCCCCAATTGGTACATGAAAGGTGTTATGCTCATAATGAAATCTCTCAACCAGTGCAGTGAGCATCCCATGATTCACATAGATATCTGACATTTGTAAAAGGTGGATAAACTTGCACAAGTCAATATGTGCTCTATCAACATCGGATAACTCATGAAATAGCCTCATCGTCGGAGGATAGACACACCGAAAAAGGACATGTGGCAATCGAACCTGCAAAGAATCAAACAATAGAGCATCAGAGAGTCATTTAAATTTCATTGCAAAACAAATTAATCATCACGCAAATCCAAATACATCAATTGCAAAATTAAATTTTTATGTTTGAACCCTTAAAAATTTTCACTATTTTCATATGACATTTCATAGTCTAAGCATAAACTTGTACGAGTCAGGAATAGAAGCAGCACGACAAAAGACTCTCATACGACAAAACACATACATGCACACGATAAAATGGTCTATCAAGCAAACATTCATACGATATGCGGGGAGGTCCTAGACAACAAAACTAATGGCCTAAAATGATTAAACACTAAAAGATAGTTTGTCGTATGAGACATAGTATGGTCTCGCACGACAAAACGAAACTGTATGGTTTTTAACAACATGAAAAAAGAAAAAAATTCAACAAAAAATCAAAACCGATGAAATAAAAAGGCAAAAGATTAGTCACTTACCACTGGCTCGTAATTTTGTGGCCGATTATGACATCTCTGGTGCTCGAATCAACACTCCTAGATCGGAATAACCATTTTTCTTCACAAAGGGCTTTTCAAATTTCAAAGTTGGAGAGGTTAAAATGAATTGAAAATGACACTTGGACCCCTTATATAGCCAAAACCGTAATTTTTCAACTTGCTCCGATGGACATGAAAACTGTACCCTTAGCTAATTTGCCCATCTTGATTCCATTTTCAGGATCAAAATCAAAATCTGAAATCATTCTTCTAGTCAATTTTGCACAACTGAGATCACTTAGCGCTTTCATCACATTCTCATTCTTTTCTTCAATTTGCATTGAATTCCACATCAATCATTGCTAAATCTTCAAATATTTCTTTGACTCAATCTTTGTGCTCAAGTCATTAATATCACCAATAATTGCCTAAAATCATGTACCCTTGATATCTTTTGATTTCGCTCCCAAGGGGGCATACTCATGACCTCACATCTTCAAAGTCGAGAAAATTTTCAAATCTTCATCAAAAGTCGAGCAAAAAAATTTTCAACTAAAGAAAATCAAATAAATTCTTATTGCTAAGGGGCATCTCAGCTTCATCACTTCATATCAAGTTGAGATTTCTCGATCATTTGAATCAAATCAATTGTTAACAGGCATCTCAGCTTCATCGCTTCATATCAAGTTGAGATTTCTCAATCATCTGAATCAAATCAATTGCTAGGGGCATATTAGTTTTATCCCTTCAATTCAAGCTAATATTGTCTTCATCTGAATCAGTCTCTTAACGTTAATCAGTTTCATCACTTTTCATTAAGTTAATTATTCATTTAAACTCAATCAAAAGTTTAAAGAGTATCTTTGATTACATGCTCAATCTAAGTAGGTGTTCAGTTTCATCGCATCAAATCAAGCTAGACAGTTTATTTTCGCTCATCATGTCTTGATCCATCAAGTTCAAGATCAATTTTATCTTTGCTCACTGTGTCTAGTTCAATCAAGTTCTAGATCAGTAAAATTTGCTTCTTGATCAATCAAGTTCAAGTTCGATATCTTTTCTTTTCATCGGTCCTAGTTCAATCAAGTTCAGGATCGGTATCACTTTAATCAACTTTGTTCAGTTTCATCGCTTCAAAATAAGCTAAACACCTCGCTCTTCATCTGGTTCGTTATCAATTAAGTTCAGAACTTGTATCTCCTAGACATCAACTATTCTTTGAACCAACGCGTTGCTCGCACATTAATTCAAAAAGGGGAAAATGTAATACCCTAAAAATAGTCACCTAAACCATGGGCCCCTAATCTCGACAACATCACCAAGGTCCTAACCAAAGGAAATTAAATCAACTTTGAGCAGACAATTAATTAATTCTTCAATCATTAAATATTACATGACAAGTGAATTATTCTATATTAATTAAATATTTATTTAATTAATTAAATCATTCCAAGAAAATCATTTTGATCAATTATCCTATTTAATTTATTAAATATCCTAGCATATTTAATTAACTAATAAATTTACCATTAATGATAGAAAAAGGAATTAATTTATTACAAAAGAGGAATCAATATGCAAATTAAGAGTTAAATTAAAAATAAAATAAAAGAATTGAATTGAGAGAGAAATCAAACTTGAGATATTATTTCTTCTTCTAAATTGAGAACTTGAAATCCAAAAAGCAATTTATTGAATTTAATCATTCTCTAAAATTGGAACTCAAAGCTTTTGAGAAAAGAAGTTCAGTTGCATTGAAAAGACTCTTTTCTTGAATAAATCAAAGAAATCACATGCAATTACCTATTTTTATCACAAGTGCATGGAATTAATTGGATTTAATCTTCAATGCAAACTCGAACTTATAGTCTGAATGCATTTCAATCAAACTATAATTGGAATCTATCTCAAGGTTAACTGAATCTGATCTCTCAATTATTTCAATTATCCTAAATTGTTCTTTTTCTTGAATAATCTCAACCGCTCGTTGCTATTTGATCTTGATCATTGGTCTCTCTTGTGATTCTCTATAAATTCAGCCTTCATCCCTCATTCAAAACACCTTGGAGATTTATTGTTATTATGCAGTTTTTTCTCTGGAGTCATTGAAGATATTGTGCTTACTTTTTTGATATTATTGCATCTTAGTTTAGCTTTTTGCATATTTAGTTCAATTATGATTGCTTGAATTCATATAGCTTACTATTCATCCATCTAGCATAATCTTGCATCCATTTAGCTTAATATCATGCTCATATAGATTAAATACTTTGTCTTGGTGTAGTCTAGTCACTGGTATTGCTTATACAAATCTGAGAGTAAGTATATACTTGCATCTTTTAGAAGGCAATTGGTCGATTTTTTATGGTTTTACTATTCATGCTTATATCTATCTAACCATACATGTAATGATTTAATTGAAGTGTTGTGTCTTACAACTTGCAGATACTTATTCCAATTTTCACACACACAGATATTAACGGGGAATTTAGAGCGATGTTAGGGGGGAGGGGCCAAATAATCTTCCACCTTCACGTGGTTGGCCCTGTTAAGTAGAGAATATTAATATATTCTCAAAACCAAGCAAAGCTTAATAAGATAACACACTTCAATATTTCATTATGTTGCATAGTTAATCTTATTGAATAATGTATATTGAATCTTAATTGCAGGGTCCAATAGAGCCAACACGAAAAACAACACCACAAGTTGTTGGGTATAATTAACTCTCATATTGTCATTTATGTACAGTAACACTATGAGTTTCTTCTGTTACTACTTATCAAGTTGCCATTAGTTTTATGTTCAAAGTTATTCTATATACTCTAGTCGGTTATCTCTACTGAGATATTTAGTCGGTATGAACAGTCCAGTCGGTTATAGAAGAAAGTAGTCTCAGAGTGCAGTATACACCGAGCTATCTACCGAGTATCATTCCATGTCTACCAAGCAGCAAAGATGACACACTGAGTTGTTATACACCGAGTGAAACATGTTACCAGATTCATTGAACCTGGACATACATATGAAAACGTGTTACAAGATCAAGGTACATAGAACCATTATCACATTGGAAATTGCACTTAAAGATTGTGTATGATTTTGAGGTCATCTAACCCATGAAATATTTTGCATGGTTATTCATTTGAGAAATCATGTTTGTAAGATTGAAGAAATGAATGGATCACTGACATAAGAGATCTATTTATACAACATGGATTAAGATTAGAAATATACATGTAGCATGACAGAAAGGAAGATATAGAAATATAAAAAGCAAGAAATGTGAAAGCACTAAGTGTTATGACTATTACAGAGACATAGAGGTCACCAAGAAGGATTTCAGAGAACAATCAACAAACAGAGTAAACAAAAGGGTTTACCGAGTTACTATATGGGTTACCGAGGTATGCTATAAGCAAGGTAATCTTATTCTGAGCTCATAGAATCTGCTATAACATTCCAGATGTAAAGTTGCAGATATTTGTAAGGATTTTATTGTAATATTTTGAAGTTGTAAGAGAAATCTTTAACAGGGTAAAAGACTCTAATCAAGTCTATAAATTCTAAAGCCTCTAACCAGGTGCAGCATTTAGTTTAAGTGTTGTAAAATCCTTTAGAAAGGTAGATCTAATAGATCTTGTTACTCCTAATAGGGTAAGCTATCAGAAATAGCTAAACATGTAGCTCTCACCAAGCAACCTTTATTATTGCAGTAGTGAAGTTGTGTGTGCCATCCCCACCATAGTTTTTCTCTCTAACCAAGAGTTTCTGCATAACCAAAATATATGTGTTATGGAGTGAATCATGTATGATTTTTATCTATTTATTTTAGCTTTATATTATGTTACTGCGCTATTCGGCTTATGCATAACAGTAAAGTTATTGTTGAAGAAAAGTTTTGGAGTACTGATTCACCCCTCCCCTCTCAGTACATTAGCTTTCCATATTGGGCCTAACAATTGGTATCAGAGCTTCAATCTTGGAAAAGGGTTTAACTACCTAAAGAGAAAGATCTTATCAATGGAAGGCTATAAACAATCTCAGAGGATTGTGTATTTACAAGAAGAGTTGGATCGTGCTAATCAAGTGATTGTAGACATGCAAAGGCAAATGTAAAAATCTCTGAAAGTGAGAAGAAGATTATCTGATGATTTGCAGGACTCTCAAGAGTTAGTGGAACAAATTGAGACATCATCTGAGAACAATATATCTAAAGAGACTGAAGAAATGATTGGAGTATTGAAAGAAAAGAGAAAAGCACTGGCTGATCAACTAAAAGCAATGAAAAGAGAACATGAACATTTCAGCACACAGATGACTGAAAATCTTGATGCATTGAGGACAACCGAGGATAAAGTAAGAGATCTAGAAAGAGAGAAACAACAACTTGAAGTCTTAGTATCTGATAAGAATGATGAAATCACAAGGATGACTGTAATTCAACAAAACCCGTCAGATCAACTCGCCTATGCACATCATGAAGCAAATTTGAAAGATGATGAGAATCAAGCATTGAAACTTGAAGTACCAAGGTTAACCGATGAACTTGAAACAGAGAAGAAATCCAAAGAAACACTGAAGAAGAGTTATGAAGCATCAAAGATGTTGGATGAGCAACTGAATACAAGAAGACCCAACAAAGATGCAGGACTTGATTACAAAGGAAAAGACTCTACCGAGAAGGGAATTAATACTACCGAGAGAGGAGAATCATCAAAGCAAGTCGGAAACAAGAATAACATCAAAAGAAAGAAGACTATTTGCAACTACTGTGGAAATCAAGGTCACACTGCCAACATGTGCCAAATCAGAAAAGGTAAGCAACCAAATGTCACTAAGTCCAAAGGTTATTGTTACAATTGCAATAAATATTGTCACACATCTAATCAATGTAGGACAAAGTTTGTTAACAATTATCAGAAAGAAAAATTCAAAGGGTTTTGTAAAAACTGCAATAGATATGGACATAGTACCGAGAAGTGTTGGTTTAAGCAAAAGAACTATATGTGGTCTGCACACCGAGCAAATGCTAGAGGTTACCGAACTCACACAAATTCTTACCGACAGTATTCTGTAGTACCATGGGACTACAATACAAGGATATGGTCTAAATGTTGTGGAAGATATGGACATATAAGTGCCAACTGCTTTATAAGGTTTGGAATGAACAATCGAAGATCATGGAGAAATCCTGGTATGGCATGTTTTCATTGTCACAAAGTTGGACACTTAGCTGGAGATTGCAGAGATCAACCTAGAAAAGACACTGAGGAAATAAAAGAAAAATATTGTGTCAAATAAACAAAGCACCTTACCTACCGAGTTAGGTGCACCTATTCCAAATTAATCGGTAAAGGTATGAAGGGACTGCATTTTCTCAAGGTTAAATCTTAACAATTCCTATTTTATTATGTACTTAATTCAAAATCTGCATAATTAAGATGTATTAGTAAGTTTGAAATTCTATCAAAGACTTTTGGAGCACTTTACAAGAAACCTGTCAAGTCAGTGAATACAAGAAACCTGTCTAGTCAGTGAATGAAGGAAGTTTGGTTACTTGGTTAACACACAAAAGGAAATAAAGTTTAGTGGAACCGAGTGCATTTAATGTTTTTGACCTAACCCACACGGTGCCCGATAAGGTATATTGTGTACTTAAAGCATTTTCGTTGTCATTTTTACATACCAAGTTTTCGAGAGAGCAGAGCAAAGTGAATCTAAGGTGATCAAACCTCCTAAAAGGCAAATTCAAGGTATTTACATCAATCTCAATGCATTGTTAAGTTGGTTTACCGATCTTATCAAGTTGCTATTATCTACTAAGTATAAAGCGTTTGCCATTTGAAAATCCTGAAACTCTAAGGATCCTTTATTAGCTTTTATCTGAAATCTACAATGGCATCTAAGATCCAAGATCCCATCATTGTTAAGAATGTTGAGAAGCCCTCTCTAAAATATTCTTTAACTCCCAAAGTTGCTTCTGAACCAGATGACAAAACCGCATTTTCACTCATCCCGAATAGAGTGTTATTAGTCGAGGATGTGAGATTCTTCACCAAATGTCATGTTGAAGAACTTAGTCATGTTGAAATAAAAGACACCTATGATGAGCTGTGTACCGGTGGTAAATTAAATAGCAAGTATGAGCACATTAATATCAAGGGATTAACTGAAGCCCTAACCTATCCCCGTGTGTTCAAACCCCAGTGGGTCAAGTTTGTTCTGAGCAGAGTTCACAATGATTTCATGTGGCTAGAAGAGCAACCATTTAAGATTACCAAGAAAATAATTCATCTAATTACTGGTTACCCCATTTATGATCATGCCCGAACCCAAAAGATGATATCATAGAAGGAATTGATTAGTTTCACTAGAGTGGAATCTAATTGCAGAGGACTGAAACTGAACAATGTCACTGATGAAGAACTAAAATTTGCCATTAGAGTAATAGGTTACTGTTTCTTCCAATCAGCAAGGGAAAATAGTGTACCCTATGCAGCAGTAGACCTAGCATACAAAATTGTGAAAAAGGGAATGAAAATTGATCTTTGTGAGGTGTTGTTGAAGAACCTGTTTGAGAATCTGAACACCATCAGGAAGCTGAAGAAGAACAACTCGGCTAATATACTAAAGTTTGGATCATTACTTGTATGCATGTTTTTCTATTTTGAAAAATTCTTTCCATCAGTAGGTAAAGTTGTTTGGGAACTACACCGACCAATCACCCATCAGATCAATGACTTCATTAAGAAATTAGGTGATAATTTTAATGATATTATGGATGATTACTTCAGTAAATTTCAAGAGAAGATGCATAACAGGTATCGAATTCCACCCCAGCTAGTGGAAAAATACAAAAATGACATATGTTTTGAAGTAGACACTGATTACTGTTATGTGAATGTTGTGGAACCAAGAACTCAATCTTTGTCACCTATGGGTTACGAGATTGATTTTGACATCACACAACAGCAAATTGTTGCATTTCTCACATTACTGAGGCATGCTACCAAGTTGAGGTATGGAACCTATGAAGAGGTGAAGGAAAATGTAAAGATGAGCATTGTAGTGCCCAAAGCTACAAGAAAGGCTACAAAGATGATAAAGGCATTGTCAGAGAAATTTAGAGAAGATTCTTCCTCCACACCTATCAAAGGTACTTTAGCCATTACCGAAGAGGAATCAGAAGCCCAAGAGGCAGCTATAACATTGAGCACTAAATTGCCTAAGGGTAAAGTGTTGAAAAGAAAGAAACTGGATTCATCAAAGGACTCACCGACTCCTCCAGTAAAGTGACCTAACACTAGAGCATCTGCAGCTTCACCGAGTAAGAAATCAAAAAGTGTTACTATTCCCAAGGTAACAAAACATACAAGAAATCTACTCAAAGACTCATTTTGGCAAAAGAGTCTAGTGATACCAAATCTGAGAATGCAAGCAAATTTCAGATTGTCAAGAGCAAGAAGGTAAATGTACATAGTGTTGAAAACTTCTGTGCTAATCTGAAAGAATATGGTGGATTTGGAGGATTTAGATATGTTAAGTATGAAACCAGAAATAATGATGAAAAGAGACAAATTGAAGAAGCTATCATCTGCACACTTCTAAAATTCCGGTTAGCTCCATTGGAACTATCTAAGTCACTTCCAAATGAACTATATTTACATATTGATAATAGGTGGAAGTATGCAATGGACTCAGAGAAATAGATCAGAGAAAGAAGTCTGGTACATCTCTTTCATGACATGTCAGTAGCTGAAATAAAAGAACATCTAACAACCTACAACTCAAAGTTTCTCGTCAAACAAAGAGCCTTAAAACTGATGAATGGGTTGTATATTGAAGTGGAAAATGAGACAAAAGCAAAGTGGCAGGAAATATTTAAAATCAAGGATGTCGGTGAGCAAGTTACAGTTGAAATTGTTGATGTCACCGAGCAAGATCCTGATGTTACCGAGCAAGACCCTACTGACACCATTCAAATAGATGAAGATATCATGGATACAGAGGCACCAGAATAGGAAATGATAGAAGGCAATGCATATGCAAAACTTGTATCCAGTGAATCAGTCTTGGAACAAGTTCATCCTTATCCACTGATTAATCAACCTATCTCAACCGAAACTCCTCAGGATACAGATCAAGGCACCGAAGGTCACAATTCTATAGCAGGAGAAGGTACTACTCAAGAACAGATGTCTTGAGTACCTTCTAGCATTGAAAATGTTGTAACTGAGACACCGAGTACCAAGACACCAAAGGACACTACAGAGGCTAAACAAACTGACCAAAGTGTTGCCTCTACCGAGCAACCTACCGAGGGTCATCAAGCCTCACAAGCCATTGTCTTAGTTCCATCAGTGAAAGGTAAAGAAAAGAAGATGAAAAAGAATAGTTTTAAAGTTGATTTTTCAAAACCAATAGTGTTGCACAATGTAGATATATCAAAATTAAAGGGGCAAGCACTCATTGATTTCAGTGAACTATGCAAAGGAAAGGTCGAACAAGAGAAGAAAATGGCGATTCAAAAGAAAAATAAAGTACTTCAGAAGGTGAAAGCACTCTTAATAGATATGCTACCTAAAGCTACAATGTCAACAGATGCAACCATCCACATTCAACTGGATGAACTCCTAACAAAGATTGAGACATCTGGAGTAGATGCATCAGAATATTTGAGCAAGCTAAAAGACAAGGAGCTCACTGCAAAAATGATAGAAGTGGTACAGAAAGCTATAGCTATTGGCAAAGTTAAACTTGTCAATTTTATTGCTGAGTTGACTCCTCAATTCAAGCACATTCTTTATTTATTTTAGAAACTCTGTACATTTTATTTATTCATTAAAGATATCAAGAATAAAATAGATGCAATTGAGAAAGAGATCACCGATCTCTCACATAAGTTGACCACAGAGCCAAATTCAGTTCAGAATTTTTATACAAAGCTACAACAACTCATGGCTTAACAATTGGACCTAAGAAATGAAGAACACAAGATCAGGATGGACATAATGACACTTCAGACATTATTCCTTCCTCATCTTTCATCCGTCCAAGAATAGATCAACCGAGCCACCTCCTTATCTACTACACAAGAGGGAAGCACTCTAGATGGTTTAATCTCATTATTGGCTTATATTCAAGCACAAAATTCTTTAATGGACAGTGTAAAGGATGCCCTCTCTATCGCTCTCACCGAAGCATAGACCAAGTACAAATCCATTTTTGACCAGTTGCCTCCACCAAATGGTAACTAAGTCTTGATGTTTGTCAAAAAGGGGGAGTGATATAGTATTAGGAGAGTGATATAGTATTCAAAGTATAGTATCAAACAAAAGGAGTGTACTATATAGGGAGAGTATACCAAGCAGAGTAAGCAGAGTATCCAAGTACAGTGAACCGAGCAGTGAATAGAACATTGATCACCGAGCATGCAAAATCAGAGTTTTGTATAGTATATTGATAAGGGGAGTATATCTGGATTTATTATTTTATTAACTATTGTATATACTGTCAGTATAGTCAAATTTTGCAAGTATATAGATTATTGAGTTATAACTTTGAAAGTAGTTTTTTGTCAAACATCTGAACTAATGTCAAAAGGGGAGATTGTTACTACTTATCAAGTTGCCATTAGTTTTATGTTAAAAGTTATTCTATATACTCTAGTCGGTTATCTCTACCGAGATATTTAGTTGGTATGAACAGTCCAGTCAGTTATAGAAGAAAGTAGTCTCAGAGCGTAGTATACACCGAGCTGTCTGCCGAGTATCATTCCATGTCTACCGAGCAGCAAAGATGAAACAGTGAGTTGTTATACACCAAGTGAAACATGTTACCAGATTCATTGAACCTGGACATACATATAAAAATGTGTTACAAGATCGAGGTACATAGAACCGTTATCACATTGGAAATTACACTTAAAGAGTGTGTATGATTTTGAGGTCATCTAACCAATGAAATATTTTGCATGGTTATTCATTTGAGAAATCATGTTTGTAAGATCGAATTAATGAATGGATCGTCGACATAAGAGATCTATTTATACAACATGGATTAAGATTAGAAATATACATGTAGCATGACAGAAAGGAAGATATAGAAATATACAAAGCAAGACATGTGAAAGCACTAAGTGTTATGACTATTACAGAGACATAGAGGTCACTGAGAAGGATTTCAAAGAACAGTCAAAGAACAGAGTAAATAGAAGGGTTTATCGAGTTACTATATGGGTTACCGAGGTATGCTATAAGCAAGGTAATCTTATTCTGAGCACATAGAATCTGCTATAACATTCCAGATGTAAAGTTGCAGATATTTGTAATGATTTTATTGTAATATTTTGAAGTTGTAAGAGAAATCTTTAACAGGGTAAAAGACTCTATTCAAGTCTATAAATTGTAAAGCCTCTAACCAGGTGCAGCATTTAGTTTAAGTGTTGTAAAATCCTTTAGCAAGTTAGATCTAACAGATCTTGTTACTCCTAATAGGGTAAGCTATCAAAAATAGCTAAACATGTAGCTCTAACCGAGCAACCTTTATTATTGCAGTAGTGAAGTTGTGGGTGCCATCCCCACCGCAGTTTTTCTCTCTAACCAAGAGTTTCTGCGTAACCAAAATATATGTGTTATGGAGTGAATCATGTATGATTGTTATCTATTTGTTTTAGCTTTATATTATATTACTGCACTATTCGGCTTATGCATAATAGTAAAGTTATTGTTGAAGAAAAGTTTTGGAGTACTGATTCACCCCTCCCCTCTCAGTACATTAGCTTTCCATATTGGGCCTAACATCTTATAGTGTTGATTTTAATGGCGGGGCTGTAAAAGTTATGAATATGCCTCATCCTTGTAATTTTTTTTATTAGTTGACATTTTCTTTAGCATTTCTAAATTTTTCTTGTCATTTTAAGTCTAACCACTTTTATTTGGAATTTATTGTTCTAGTTTTTTACTATCTGCCAGACATTATTGATACAAGAACTTGCATTGCATCCTCTTTTTCAATTAGGTATTATAAAGGGGTTGGTTGTATTTGTAAATGTCTCTTTGAGTTCATCCAAATTTTATAACTATTACCTCACATCTCGTTATTGTTGCAACAAGGATTATGGCCAACATAGGCTACGATTGCAACCTCTTGGTGCCATAGAATCTCTTTGTTCTTAAAATTATAGCGGACTGTCAGGTACATTCCCTCTTGTGCGTTCCAAATTGTAGTAGTCAATGCACATGACCAAATTTCCTTTGACATATAGGGCATAGTATTAACTTTTAAGTAATAGGGGGAGGAACCAAGTATTCAAATTGGTACCAAGTGATATAATATTACTACTACTTCTATCTTTCTTTTTTTCTTCATGGTTTAAACTATTCATTTGTTCTTTTTTGCTTCATATTTTGAACTATTCATTCAACAACTTATTGTCTTTTTCTTTAGTTCTATATACTTTTTTTATGCATCTTGGATTTGCAAGTGCATCATAACTCACATCCTCTAATGGATTTTGCTACTAATTGCATCCTTGAAAGTGCATGCAACTTTAAAAATGAATCACTATTTTTCTGCCACCAAAATGAATTGCCACATTGGAGTTATGTGCCTCCAAAAGTAGAACCCATGCCTTGGACACATTCAATTATGCTCACCTATATAGTACTACTTTATTTCTATTTGTATTCCCCATAATTTGAGTCTTTCCCATACTATTTTGTATACGCTTTCTCATCATCTAGACTAATGCATAAAGTTATATCATAAGCTAGATAGTCCCTCATTATTGAAAAGAAAACCTTTTAATAGTAGCATACAATTTTACCATCTTATAAAAAGATGGCTCCCATGACATCCTCAGTAGCATTTGTGTAAGCTTCAATGAGCAAAAAAGAATTAGGTAAGGTCAACATTGGAGCATTGTGATGCAGAGCATCCACCAATATCAATGAATTAGGGAGATCTTTCTCCTAGCTCACCTATTCAATAGGTAACAAACCCCAAGCCCTCACTAGGTTACTAGCCCCTCAAGTTGCTTCAACACCCCAAAGACTCACTCCTACTCCCTAGCTTCTATTGTTGATTTTAATGGCGAGACTGCAAAAGTTATGAATATGCCTCATCCTTGTAAGTTTTTTTATTAGTTGACATTTTCTTTAGCATTTCTAAATTTTTCTTATCATTTTAAGTCTAACCACTTTTGTATAGAATTTATTGTTCTAGTTTTTTACTATCTGCCAGACATTATTGATACAAGAACTTGCATTGCATCCATTTTTTCAATTAGGTATTATAAAGGGTATGTTGTATTTGTAAATGTCTCTTTGAGTTCATCCAAATTTTATAATTGTTACCTCACATCTCGTTACTGTTGCAACAAGGATTATGGCCAACATAGGCTACAATTGCAACCTCTCGGTGCCATAGAATCTCTTTGTTCTTAAAATTATAGTGGACTGTCATGTACAATCCCTCTTTTGCATTCCAAATTGTAGCAGTCAATGCACATGACCAAATTTCCTTTGACATCTAGACAATAGTATTAACTTTTAAGTAATAGGGGAGGAACCAAGTATTCAAATTGGTACCAAGTGATATAATATTACTACTACTTCCCTCTTTCTTTTTTCCTTCATGGTTTAAACTATTCATTTGTTTTTTTTTGCTTCATGTTTTGAACTATTCATTCAACAACTTATTGTCTTTTTCTTTAGTTCTATATACTTTTTTTATGCATCTTGGATTTGCAAGTGCATCATAACTCACATCCTCTAATGAATTTTTCTACTAATTGCATCCTTGAAAGTGCATGCAACTTTGCAAATGAATCACTATTTTTCCACCACCAAAATGAATTGCCACATTGGAGTTATATGCCTCTAGAAGTAGAAACCATGTCTTGGACACATTCAATTCTGCTCACCTATATAGTACTACTTTCTTGCTATTTGTATTCCCCATAATTTGAGTCTTTCCCATACTATTTTTTATATGCTTTCTCATCACCTAGACTAATGCATAAAGTTCTATCATAAGCTAGATAGTCCCTCATTATTGAAAAGAAAACCTTTGAATAGTAGCATACAATTTTACCATCTTATAAAAAGATGGTTCCCATGACATCCTCAGTAGCATTTGTGTAAGCTTCAATGAGAAAAAAATAATTAGGTAAGGTCAACATTAGAGCATTGTGATGTAGAGCATCCACCAATATCAATCAATTAGGGAGATCCTTCTCCTAGCTCACCTATTCAATAGGGAACAAACCCCAAGCCCTCACTAGGCTACTAGCCCCGCAAGTTGCTTCAACACCCCAAAGACTCACTCCTACTCCCTAGTCTCATACAACCACTGAAATAGATCACCTTAGGAATACTCACCTTTCCCAAATCTATCTTGAGGTCTTCCAACCCTTGAATCACACCAACTCACAAAATCTTACTCCCTCAAGCCCTTCTCCAATTAGGACTCCTAATGGGTTTTGGATACAACTCCTAATGCCAAGTAGGCACACATCAACTTAAGGGTAATAAAAGACATATAAATGACTCTCTCTCATAACTAAAACAACATTATTCACCCTCCCATCCACCCTAAAGACATAAGGTACCTTGTTGTGGTAGCGTTGTTCACAGTGACAAATAGGTGTCATTAAGGACAGTCAACAAAACCCTGACATTTTTGATTATTCAAAAGTTTTCAAACCTTGACACAAATGTGTAGCACCCTCTCACTCCCTTAAAAACCCTCAAATCCCTCCAAAACCCTTTCTTTATATTCCACCCTTCCAAACCACCTCTTTGTTGTCTCATTCTAACAGAGACTCAAAAAATAGTGATTTCTCTACACCTTTTGCACGTACCTTTCTTGACATGGAGCCCTATAGAGATTTGGACATGAAGATACATATGTAAAAAGGTTTTCCACCCATTGGAAGAGTTATTCAATTTGGAAACAAGATATAATGCATTTTATTCATTCTCGGGTTACCCTAGTAATAAGTTTTTAACAGATTTTTTAAAAATGAAGAGAACTTTATCTGTACTACATAAAATTGAATGAAACCAAATGGAAACTAAAGAAGATTCACTATCTAAAAGGATAATCTTTATAAGGATGTAATGGAAACTAGTTCTCAATCCTTCAATCAAATCTAAAAGGAGATCTATTTTTTAAAAAGAGTATCCTTCAATCAGATCTTCATTAAATCCTCATCAAAAACAATATTGCACTCAACTTGATTTAATGAAATCAACCTGAAAAGAAAGGGTAAATGATAACTTACATCTAAAATCACCTTCCTTGTTGGATGGCTTACAACTCCCTCTTGAATTTGCACCTTGAATGGATCAGGTCTGTACTTTGAAATAAGATGAATTCACCTTCTCTTACACTTGAAGGACCCGAACTTCTCCTCCTTAATCACAAATTATAGTCATTGTTTTTCAAGTTCACCATTTGGAGAAGAATAAAGTGTTTTGAGTCATCTATGTGCATGTTAGACAACCTCAGTCTATTAGAAGCCTAAATTAACATATAATTAGAAGAGTGCACATCAAAAAGTTGCTACCTCCTAGAGGTATGAATAAAATGCATCAAAGTAGCCTTGTAAATTCATTTCTTTGTTAATATAATACTTGATCTCTCTAACAAAAACTCATTATGCATAGTGATTATGATAACCAATAGTTCTCATTTGATGGTCATTGGTGCAAGAGCACCAAGAGAACCAAGTGTACCTCCCAATTCCAATCACCTATATGGGGTCAAATATGAACATTTTGAATTATATATGGTTTCTTGTGTCAATAAGGTCTAATGAGACCAACAACATTGTAATAAGGTCATTTGACCATTCATGTAATCAAATTGTCTAGTTGGTCCTAGGAAGGTCCTGATTTGGACAATACTATGCAAATAGGTCAAAATGGGTCAAATTGATGTAATAATGTAAACGTTGGTTCCAAAGGTCCTTTCATGTCTATTTGGACCTATTTCAATGTGTTTAAGGTCATGGTTTAATAAAATGTTGAAAGTTGTCATTATTGATAAATATTGTCATGAGCAACTTTTCTTTGTCAAGGATAATTTTATGTCTCCAATAGCTAAGTGGAGTTTAAAAGGTAGTTATAAGCATTTGAAAGGCTGACAAACCTATAAAAAAGGCCTATCCTCATTCATTGTAAGGTTGTAATTCCATATACTAAGGAGAAATCAATAAAATCTTAAAAGCTTTCTGCACTTTTCTTGTGATACTCCACGTGATAGACACTTCTAGGCCTTGGATCCTTAAATTTTGTTATTCATTTGCATTTATTACCTACTGGAGATGAAAGAGGTCTGAATCCCCTCTATTTTGGATTTGGTTTCATCCAATTTGATTTTGTTTTGAAAAAGATATTCCAATTTTTGTAAAGCACTGTCAAAACCTTTCCTAGGGTTAACAGTGACCATAAACAATGTAATGCATCATTTGTAGCCATAAGAAAACCACCAAAACTGGTGGAAACTTGTAAAATATCATGCCTTTTCATATTTTGGTGTTTAGAGGGGCTCATGAGTAATTTTGGCATGTGCTAGTTGAATGCAAGAGACTGATTTATGAGTCACAGTCTGAAACACAACGATTTCATGGAGTTTGAAGTGGTGTGAATGCATCAATGGTTCTTGGGGAGTCTAGTGAAGGGAAAGAGGAATGTGTGAGAGCTCCATTTACAATGGAAAGGGTCACCAAGTTGAAGAACCAATAACTAAGCAAACCTTTGGCTATCCTAAGTTAACAGTGACTGTGACTGTCTTAGCAAAACCAGCGAGACAACAATTTTTTGTTTCCCAAATAGGGTGTGATGAGAAGTTCAGTGGTTGGAGTTTTGGGAAGGTTAGTAGGTGGAACCTATAAAGTCCTAGAAGACTTTTTGAGGCACTAAGGATAGGGGAGGAAGGACTTGTTCATGATTGTCCCAAGCCTACATGACTGGCACAAAAGGATAGCGGTGTAATAGTAAGACTTCCTTTGTACTTTGGTTTGTTGGTGGAGTAGAGACCCCTTTTGTGTATGTTGAGAATCCTTCTTCGGATTCCTATGATGTATATGTGTTGGGTTTATTCATTGTATTCTTTGAATGGGGATTGGAAGTCCTAATTGAGAATGTACTAGAGTGAGTGACTAGTGGAAGGTCTTATGGTGTTGGAGTGTTAGAGGACATGGGGTTTGGATTCATACATGTTGGAGAGGTCTATGTGAGCATATTCCAATGAGTGAAAGATGGCTAATAAGCATGAGTATGGTTTTGGATTTATTTTACTTTGTGAGTATTATCACTACTTCTTATCTTCATCTCGAATAACAAAAGGAATACAATGAAAAACACAATAAAGGAGTTATTAGAAATAGGGTACGTTCAACCTATATTTATCCCTTTTTCTTCCTTGGTAGTCTTGGTAAGAAAGAAACAGGACACAATGAGAGTCTGCATTAAATACAAAATACTGAATAGGTATCTACAATAATAAATTGGTACCTAATCCCTAGGATTGATAAGCTAATAAACAAATTCCATGGAGTAATCTATTTCTAAAAAATAGTCCTTGAATTGGGTCACCATCAAACCCATATCTAAGAGGAGGATATATATATAAGACAACTTTAGATGCAAATATATACACTATGACTATTTATCATTTTATTTTGCTTGAAAAATGTGCCTACAACATTCTACTCTTGTATGGATTGTTAAATATTTGAGGAAATTTGTCCACATTTTCTTTGATGACATTCTCATTTATAGCGAGACATTGAAAGTGCACCTAAGGTGCATATATGAAGTCTTGGAGTTTTTGGATTCCTAGATTATTTTTGATAAAGATTCTAAATATGGATTTTCTATGGCATAAATTACATATTTAGAGCACATCATCAGTGTAAAGGGAGTGCAAGTAGACTAGGAAAAGATCATGGTGGTTGTGGGTTTGCCTCTACCCCTTGGCCTATAGAGTTACTACAAAATATTTTATAAAGGTTTATCATAGCTAACCACTCCCTTAACCAACCTAACAAAGGAAGGAGCCTTCGAGTGGATGAAAGTGAAACAATAGAATTTTGAGAAGCTAAAGGTGGTAATGAGGTCATGTCCTCTATTAGCTATTACTAAAAAATTTCTTCCATTAATTTTGGAATTTAATTATTTTGGAGAGGGAATCAAAGTCACACTCATGGAAAATGACCCCATTTCCTTTCAAAGTTATAAATTCAAGTAGGTAAAAAGGAGATTCTCAATCTATGATAAAGATATTTTGGCCCTCATGCAAATATTGTCAAATTTCAAGATCAAGATGGACCATGAAATCTTGAAATATTTCCTCAAACAAAAATATTTGAATGAGAAACAACAAAAAATGATAAACTAAACTTCAAGCATTTGATTTTAATGTCAAGTATGTGAAAGGAAAAATAAATTGTGTTGTTAATTCTTTATCTATGAGAGAAACCTTGAACTTAATGTCCGACATCTCCACAAATTGGAAGACTAATATGATAATACACAAAGAATACATTAAATATTGGCATTCTAGAAGTGAAATAATAGATTAAAAGTACTTAATATCCAATAACCTCATGCTCTAAAGGACAAGATTATAGGAATCTAGGATTAAGACAAAATTTCTAAGGGTAATCCATTACTTTCTTTTTGTGAGCCACTAGTAGTATTTTAAAACTGATTTGAAAATCAAAGATAGGTGCACTTGGAAGAGACTCCAAGGTGACATCCTCTAATAGGTCAAGGATTTTTTTATTTGCAAATGAAACAAAATAAAGTAGTCATTTCCAATAAGATTGTTTCATACCTTGCCAATTATTAAGAAAAATGGGTGAGTGCCTTGAGGAATTCATTGTAGGACTCCTCAACGTCCAAGTCAAGGATTGTATATACATAGTTGTGGAAAACCCCATTTATTATGTACACCTCTTTATCATTTCTTTGAATTAAAAGGCACCATAGGTTGCTAAAGTGTTCTTCAGGGAAGTGTTTATACTTCATGGACCACCTAAGATAATTATTAGTGACATACATACTCAATCCTTGAGCATATAGAAAAGGTTCTTTTGTTTGGTGGGAACCAAATTCATGCCCAACACTAACAATTACCTTCAAATGGATGAACAAATTAAGATAGTAAACATATGGGTGGAATGCAATAAAAAACTATGCAATGGACTAGAAAAATGCATGGATAAAATGGCTTCCCTTGGGGAAGTACCACTATAATACAAGTCATCATATTGTCATTGAGTTGAACCCCTCCATGATATTAT
The DNA here is from genome assembly GCF_030272615.1 of Cryptomeria japonica. NCBI lineage: Eukaryota > Viridiplantae > Streptophyta > Pinopsida > Cupressales > Cupressaceae > Cryptomeria > Cryptomeria japonica. The sequence goes on from NC_081414.1 coordinate 453,922,128, forward strand.
ATGGGTATGAAGACTAGAAATTTTGTTGACCTTGTTTATTTTGATAATAGGTTCCAAAGAGCAAGTGACTTGATCCTACAAGACTAATACATTTCCAAGTCACGAAAAAATAATCTCCAACAACCAGAAAATCAACAAAAATATGTGTCTTGATTGCCATCATATGGATGAAACATTTGAAATAGGAGAGTTGGTATTTTTTTCCTTGTAGCCTTGAAAGCAGTCATTCATAAAGGCAATCAAATATGAAAAACTTGGTCCTCACTTTTAGAGGCCATATAAGGTCCTAAAGTAGGTATTTGAGGTAGTGTATGAGTTGTAATTACTAGATGAAATTAAAATGCATAATGTGTTTTATATATTCTAATTGAAGAGGGCATTGGGAAAACATATTGAACCTTCCTCGAAGATACCTCCTCATCTTGGTCTCTAAGATAGTCATAGAGACCAAAAAAAGGAAATTCAAGAGAAAAACCATAACCAAGTACTTGATTAGATGGAATAATATTCTTACTAAGGATGCAACATGGGAAGGCCCGCACTTTTTTGAATATCCAAGCTTTGAATTGCTCGAGGGAAAGATAAATTGGTTAGGTTAGACTTGTCATGTCCCCTTTTCATGTAACTCATGTCATGGATTGAAATTCACATTTATTGACTTTGAAACTTTCCTTGATATCACTTTTCATGTAGATCCTTCCCCTTTATCTTCCAAGTGTTGTTCTAAGTCCCCTAAAGGTCAAAGTATGAAAGCATAGTAAATCTCATGAGTTTGTGTAAGAAATTAGAGTGACAAAGTTAACCTTCCCAAAATGACTCCCTTCTCAATTTTACTTCTCTATCTATCCCCATCAAGGTATTTAACCTTCCCCTACCACACCTCCCAACCATTACTTTCTTTCACTCATTTCTTCATTGGAACTTTAGAGTTGTACATGTCATCATCCCTTTTGCCAACCCCTACCTTCAAACTGCATTCCTATCATTTTTTATTACCCCTCTCCACCTACCACCCTTGGCATTATGAATACCATTAATGGATAAAATATCAATGTGGCTTCATGTGGGATTCCAAATGGCATTTAAATTCATCCCAGTATACTTGAAATTGAACTACTTGGGTCCATCTAGTAGGAGATGCTAAAAGGGAACCAACAAGAACCATTAATGTAGTAGTTCATTTCCATACTTGGAGAATTGCATATTGTAAAGGACCCTCATCCACACCTTCCAAGACTATTTTTACATAGGAGGATGACATTGTCAACTTGATGCGAAGGAAAATATATTCAATGGTTATGGGGAGCCATTATCATGTACTAGACTAATGAGGATGACCACTATGTTATTTTGGTGATCTTTCTAGTCATCTAAAGATTGTAAAGATAGATGGAAGAGGGCATCTTAAAACAAACCAACACAAATCCAAACTAGAAATGATTATGAGCACTTGTTGTTCAAGAATCCAAATCTAAGGACAAAATCCTAGAAAACTATGGAGGTTGAGGGATGAAAAGACCAAAAGTATCATATTAGAGGATGAAACTCCTTCGATTAAAGTAGTGGTCCCACATAAAGTCACATTCAAACTTTAATTGTGGTCAAAATCATCAATACGAAGTTTAGATGACACATAGTTTTCATGGGTGTAAGATTTTATGTTTTAGTTTGGCATAACTATTTAAGCTAGATTTTTGTAGTGTTGTATAGTCTTATTTAATGTAATAGTTGACATATAATCTAGGCTATCTAAAAAATGTTGTATTTTGAATTTGATGTCATTGTTGGGTAGTTGCGAGTTGACATAATTATAATTATTGAGTAACTTCAATTATATGGCTGATTTCTTCCATCCTTTCCTCTTGGCACTAGTTTGTTCATATTTTCAACTCCCAATGTGTAACAAATTTTTGACATGAGTCAAGTAAATGTTCAAACTTTGAACTTCAACATCACCTTGACATGTGTTGGGTAATAACTCAAATCCTCAATTTCTTAGACATGAATTAAGTCGCAAGTCGAATCTCTAATGTAAATGTTGTGGTATACTCATTATTAGAATTGCTAGACTCATCTAGCTCTTGCAACTAGACCCAAACCAACCTTGAATGCATGATTGATCGTTGTCCCAATGAAAAATAATTGGTATATGTATTATTTAAGAAAAAGAAAATTAAATCATCGTTAGAATTCCGACATCCTCCTAAATTTGCACCGACGACCAAACCGTCAGACAAACAAAATCCATGCTGGTACATAGTTCTTAGTTTCCGTCGGTAGGCGTCGAAATTCTAACACTAATCGACGAAACATTTGATGAGGATGTTGTATGTCTGATGACACTCTCATGTTGGACGTTCATCATAATTTTGACAAGGATGCTCTACGCTCGACGAAATTCTCTCACCGAATGAGCGGGCTTGGATGTTGTCGAAAGAGTTCAAGGTGTCATCATAATTTTGATGTTAGCAAGCACCATCAAAATGTTTGACTACGAGTTTTCAATGGCTTCATTTATCAGCAGTCCGAAGAAAAATAGTCAGAATTCCAACGACCAGCTGTCAGAAGTGAGCCCCAAATGTACTAGTGACAAAATCACCAAGCAAGCCATCCATGCAGTCACATGTCTACATCAAACTGGTGACAAAACAAATTTGAGGAAGGTAAGTAATACAACTATCACAAAGGCAACCGGTGTGAAATTTGATAATAGATCTATGACAGTTGATGATATTTTGGAGCATGATGTGATATTTGCACCCATGATCATTGGCTACAAGGTCTACCAGTCTAGCAGACTAAACTCAATCTTCAAAATAACCATTTATGCAGCATACGAAATGGTGAAGGAAGATATTTAGTATGATCTTTGTTTAGTCCTTCTTGAGGAGCTCTTGAGCTATTTGAAGAAGATAAAATCAGATAAGAAGAATGTATTTAAGTTCGGTTCTCTCATTGTCTATCTGGCATTGTACTTCATGAACCAAATTCTTGGTATAGGTAGAGTGCAATGGGCATTTGACTTACCAATGGCCACCCAGATCAAACAAGGTTTGCAAAGATTGGGAAATAAAGAAAATCAGACAGCAGCCTTGTGGATTTTCTGTAAGACTGTCCAAGGGTAGATGAAAGATAGAGAAAGGATTCCCAAAAAGATTATTGAGAAATATGAGAACACTATTTTCTTCATGGTGGACAAAGACCAATGTCACATGGAAGCTATGAAGCCCAAGATAGTCTGGATCTTACCAATGGGTTATGAGGAGGATGGTCAGACCCTTGAAGTTTATGTTCAACACCTTTTGAGAAAACCAATGGATCCAAACAAACCTAGGTTTGGCACCTTTAAGGAGAAAGACATGGAGTTGCACAAGAAGTTCATCGAGCCTACATGAAAGAGAAAAGTATCTAAAATGGATGAAGAAGTGGTTGTGTAGATGGGATTCACAAGAGAGGCAGTGAAGTAAGCAAGGGAGAAGCATGCTCAGATGGTAGCTAAGGAGGAATCCAAGAAGTAAAAGGTTGAATCGGTTCCCTCCAAAGAAAAACCAAAGGAGACCAAGTCTGCCCCTACTTAGGTAATACCTTCAACAGGATAGAGCTTGTCCAGAAAGGGAGTTTTGAAGAAAAAGGAGAAATCCAAGAGAACCTATTTTGTTGTATCTCTGGTGGCATCTGAGACTGAATCAAATGAAGAAGTAGTAAAGGCCAAAAAGAAAGGAGAATTCGTAAGGGTGGTGAGGAAACCACAATCCGGTGGTGCAGAGCAGAGCAAGAAGGCTGAGTCAGAAACTACCCTTACTGGAAGGCCCAAGAGGGGAAGGAAGCTCAAAACACAACTTGATGATGATCTTGAAACCGATAGTTTACAAGGTAAGTATACATCTGTTCCTCCAATGACAACAAATCAATTTATTGATGAGATAATTATTGATGGAAATTTGAAGAACATTGGCGAATACTATGAAAATCTAGTTGAGGAAGATCAAAGAGAAGTAGAGGAAGTTGTTGTTTTGTACTTACACAACTTTAGTAAAACTTTGATTGAACTAGAGCATATAATCCCTAAGGATCTGTATAATATTATTGATGCGAGGAGGTTGACAACTAGTAAAATAGATAAAGAAATGAAAGAGAGAGGATTGATCAATGGTTGCAACTACATCTCCCAAGATGAAGCCAAAAGGCTCATTAAGGAAGGAAATAAGGAATTTAGAAGCAGGAATAGGATAAAAAGATTAATGATTGGCAGGGTTGAAGAAGTAAGAAAATAAATTGAAGAAATATGGAGAAGGATCGTAAAAAATAACCCTTTATATAGTGATGCAGTTCAAACTTCCCATCCGGAAGTAAAGGAAGGTGTCTCCAGTGATCAAAAGGATGAAAATCAGACAAAGGGACATCCATAAGATCAAGGCCATGTAACCCTTGATGCTAAGATTAGTGCAAATCCTTTGGTGGTAGAGAATATTGAAGAAGTTCCCAAGATTCCAAATGATGACACTGTACCAAGTGGTAACACCGGTGCACAAGATAAAGGGAATAATGCTAAGGAAAAGGAACCTAAGAAGATAGAGTTTCATAAAGGGAATATATTTGTTGATTCTTCGACAATTGACACTCCTCCAATCAAAGGGACAAGGACCCTACCTCAAATCTCAATCAATCTTGATGGCCCCCTTAATATTGGACAAATATCACTAGCTGAGAAGCTGATGCTTGTAGTAGCAATACAAGTTTAGGCCAATCAAGATCTTGTCAAATCAAAAAATGAAGACAAAAAACTTATTCAGATGTTTGTTGATGTTTTGCAGAAAATAGTATCAAATACAACACTAGATCCTAACTCTAACCCATCCAAAAAACTATTTTAGTTGATAAGTAATATAAAGACCAATTTTGAATCCTTGGAGAAGACCACCACCAAGTGATTACTAAGGTTTGTATGCAAACATTTTGAAAAATGATAGAGGATGACTGAGTAAGATTGAATAAAGGTTTGCAGACAATCTCTGAAGTACTAACAGAAGGTGGTAATATATATAAGTCTTGTCTAATTTTGCCAAATTTTGTAGCTGACATAGACAAGCAAATAAGTATTTTCCAAGATAAGCTAGCTGGTATTTCATAGTCTTTTGATTCTAACGTAGCCCTAACCAACAGTATATAAGGACAGGCAATGACTCTCAATGATTAGATCTCGAGCCTAAATGCGGAGAAGGATAGAATTTTGAGAAGAGTTGGTGAACTCCGAAATCTAATTGCCCCTCAAATGGACACCATGTTGAGCAATAAGGTTGATTTCCTGAAGGCTATGACACAACCTATTTTGACTAAATTGAAGGATGTGGAGACTCATGCCTATGTTTTTAGTGCATTCATCACAATTTTGGATAACTTGAAGAAAGGGTAGGATACCCACTTAGGATTTTTGAAGACCATTTTTGTTGATATCTTCAAGTATATGTAAAGTGTCTGGTAGACATCCTTGTACATAAGTTTTGGACAACACCCCATCTTTGGCATTTCTATTAAAGGGGGAGAGTGGAGTGAAAAGTGTACAATGAATGTTACAAGTTTCAGAGTTTTTGTCTAAGGGGGAGCCTTAGAAATTTTTATAGCAATTTTGATCCGGTGTACAGGTTTCAACACTTAGTCATTTTTCACGAGTGTTGCCATGAATGCCAAAGGGGGAGATTTTTGGAAATTGACACTCATTAGGTGAATTTTTGTGCATAGATAATAGTTTAGGGTTGTCATTTATGGAAACTCTTCTTGAGAATCCTATCCGGTAGCTATAGTTCTTGGAGAAATGGTTTGATAACCAGTAATCTGGCTCTAGTAATCCAGGTTGAGAAGAGCAGTTTTTCTCCAGAAGCTTTTCGGTGATTGTGGTGGTGAGATTTGTGTATGGGGTGATAGGGCTGACTTGTGGAAGTCTTTTTGGCATCATTTGATGGATCTGCATACATTTTAGTGATTTGATTCAAGCCAACTCATGATTACATGTTATATGATAAATGTTTATTTTGTGATTGTGGATATATAAGACCGATGCAAAAGATCATTTTGGTACATGATATGAAGTAATATGAGTGAGAAGTGACCGAGAATCCCTTTTGGTGTAGTTTCACATGTGCATTCTTGATCTGGTTGCTGATTGAGACAAAAAAAACAAAGCAGGGTTGTAGAAGAGATACATTCAGAGTTTTGTATTTAACCATAACTCATCCAAGTATTGTTAGATGTTATTTTGGAGTTCATTCATTGTAATTCATCATTGTAATAATTGGTAGAACACTGATTCACCCCCCTTTCAGTGTTCCTTGATTCCAACAAGATCATCTTGAAATCTACCAACATGACACACAACATTCATTATATCATATATAGTCTCAGTCAAATACAACAAACCACCAATCATAGATCTATATCTAGTCTGATTAGCTTTCAGTGAATCATCATCCTTTGTCAACTTACATTTGGTCACCATAGGTGTACCAATAGGTTTAAATTCCTCAAAACCAAATTTCTTGAACAATTCCTTCACATACTTAGACTGAGATATGAAAATACCTTTATCCAACTAAGCAATTTGTAATTGCGTAAAGAATTTCATTTCACCAATCATAGACATCTCAAATTCATTCTACATCTCTTCAGCAAATCTCTTACATAGGCAATCATTTCCTCCAAAGATAATATCATCAACAAAAACTTCAACAATCAAAATATTATTCTGATCAATCTTGAATAAAGATTACTATCAGCAGTACCTTTATTGAATCCAAGCTTCATCAAATACTTATCCAATTTGGCATACCAAGCTCTAGGGACTTGCTTAAATCCATACAATGCTTTCTTCAACCTGAAAACCATGTCCTTTTCATATGTCAGCTAAAATCCATCTGGTTGCTCAATGTAGACTTCTTCTCCTAATTCACCATTAAGAAAAGTTGATTTGACATCCATCTAATAAACCTTGAAATCTTTGCGAGTAGCATAGGCAAAAAATAATTTAACAGCTTTAATTCTAGCCACCAGAGAAAAAGTCTTCTCATAATCAATTCCTTCCATCTGTGAATATCCCTTACACACAAGTCTAGTTTTATTCCAAACAACTTCACCTTGTTCATTCAACTTATTTCAGAATAGCCATTTAGTTCCAATTACATTTTATCCTTAGGTCTAGGAACAAATATCCATGTATTATTTTTCTCAATTTGATTCAATTCTTCTTCCATAGCTTTAATCCAATTTTCATCTTTACAAGCTTCATCAACATTTTTAGGTTCAATCTTTGATATCAAACAAATTTCTTCAGCTAGTCTTCTTCTAGTCATCACACCTTTATTCTTATCACCAATAATCTAATTTTTCAAACAATTCAACCTAACATACCTGGGACCAGGTTTGCTAATACGCTTTGAAGTGGTTATATATCTCTTTTGCGTCCTTCTCCTAGATTTTGAAGTTAAAACAAAAAAAGATTTTTTACCTTCTCGATGTTTCCTAACATCCTCTATAAAACCTTCTTGTAGAAGAATCCTTGTGATGTTCTCAGTAATAATAGTAGCTGCTACTCAAACTATTTTTTTTACCATATCAGCATTTCTTATATGTCATTAGATTAGCAATAGTATCATTACCCATGGCGAACTAATTCTTAAGAATTTACAAGCTCAATATTAAGGCATGTTTATCTTTTTTTTAGGAATATGCTTGACATTACTTCTACATAATTTATCAGTATTTATAATACTTCAAGAGCCAATGAGATTAGTTTGGTGAAATTCAATTCTCTTAATTCCTCAGTAACTGAACCAAAAACTCGAGTTCCTCTTGGATTTCCTTTCTAATCAATGATAACTATTGCATTGTCATCAGATCATATTATCATTCCATCTACGTTCAAGTTCTTTACACATTTAGGATTTTATTGAATTCCAGACTCTTGAATTATTTCTTCTTCATTAGCATAACACCTTCATTCTCAGGCTTTTTCAAAGCAATCTGAACTTGACTTTGGGTCTACACTAGATTTCCTCTATCTGAATTGTCATCCCGATCATCAAAATCATATCTAAAAGATTTAATCTGTCTCACATTACCTTCATCAACCTTCACATTATAACTTCCAACCATCTTTCTCAATCTTTTATTATAACACCGATAGGCCTTACTTTTAGTAGAATAACCAGGAAAGATTCCTTCATCACATCTAGCATCAAACTTTCCAAGATCTTCATCTCTTTTGATATAGCATTTACTACCAAAAATTCTGAAATATCTAACATTAGGAGAATGACCAAACCATAACTCATAAGGAGTCTTACCAATATCACCTTTGATATTTACCCAATTAAGAGTGTATACTACAGTACGCACAACTTCTCTCCAAAACACATGCGGAACATTTCCTTCAATCATCATGGTTTTAGCGGCTTCTTAAATTGTTCTATTCTTTCTCTCTACAACACCATTATATTGTGGTATCCTAGGAGAAAATAACTATCTCTTAACTCCATGCTCTTCACAATATGCATTAAACTCACCAGAAGTGAATTATCCACCTCTATTAGATCTCAGACATTTCAGCTTCAATCCAGTTTTAGTTTCAATTCTAGCTTTGAAAATCTTGAACTTCTCCAACACTTCAGACTTCTCCCTTAAGAAGGTAACCCACATTATTTTTGAATAATTATCAATCAGCAACATGAAATACTTGTCACCTTGAAAGCTTCTCACTCTAGAAGGACCACATAGATCAGTATGTACAAGATCCAACAATCCATTAGAATTGTACTATTTTCTTTTATAAGTAACTCTTGTCTACTTCCCTAATTGGCATTCCTTACATACCGGATTAGAAGGCTTTATTAATTCCAGTAGATCTCTCACTGCCTGAGTAGAACTTATCTTAACCATGCAATCAAAATTTACATGACACATCCTTTTATGCCACAACCAACTTTCATCAATTTGAGTGTTCAAACAACTTTTACCACCAACATTCAAGTAAAAAATATTACCTTTAGTCTTTGTTCTTGATGCAATCTCAATTTTTTAGCTACTCAAGATCTCACGTTTGTCATTCTTGAATCGCAAGTTATATCCCTTATCAACCATCTGACCAACACTCAAAATATTATTCTTTAAACCTTTAACATACAACACATCATCACTATTGTTCTTACCATCAAGAAAAATAGAGCCTCTACGATGGGTTACACAAGCTTTGTTAACACTAAATCTTACTATAACACCATCATACTTTTCCAAATTTACAAATTTACTCTTATCACCTGCCATATGATGAGAGAAACCACTGTCAATTACCCATTCATCTTTCTCCTCAACTTTAGCAGCTAAATTTTTCTCCTCATTAATGCAACTTATATAATCTGTAGTTACAGGATCATCTTCCTTGATAGCAATGAACACAAATTGATCTCCTGAATTTCCCTTATCTGACTCATCATCTGTTACACCTTCATCAACAACATAATAACACTTCTTCTAATACTTTGGCTTATATGGCTTAAATAGCTTCTTAGGATTTCTATCTCTTTTCGAACACCTTGATGCAAAATGTCCTATCTTATTATATGAAAAATATTTAAGAGGCAACTTTCCTTCATACTTACCAACACCTTTAGGAAATCTTCTGGCAACAAGTGATTCAATCTCCTCAAGCTCTTTTTCTTCATCTTCCATCTCTTTCATCTCCTTCTCATATCTAGATACTCTTTTATAACTTTCTCCCAGATCATATCTTTACTTCTTGAAAATAGTAGATTGGAATGTAGATTCAGTCTTAGGAAGAGAGTCTCCAAACTCACTCATCTCAAAAGAAGCAAGCTTACCAATCAGCATGTCTCTTGTCATATTTGTCATAGTTCATATCTTATCAATAGTAGAAACTTTATGTTTGTTAGCAGAGGCAAGGATCTCAATATTTTAGTCACAATCTTATATTCTTATAATACTCCACTAGCACATCTAATTCCACACACAAGCTCATTCACTTTCTGCATAGAAGAAGTAATGTTCTCATCTTCACCCATCTTTAGGTTCTCATATTTACCCTTCAATCTCTGCAACTTAGGAATATTCACATGGCTATCACCTTCATGCAAGGTCTCCAACTTTATCCAGATCTTATGAGTAGTCTCTAAGTCCATCACATTAGTCCTCTCAAAATTTGACAAGGCACTCAATAATGCTTCCTTAGCTCTAATATTGTATTATGCTTCCTTTATCTCATCCAGAGTAGTAGGACCATTATGAGCTTCCAGTATTCTTGTCCAATTCCTCTCAAATGACATTGCATCTGAAATTTCTAGAGAGTGTAGTTAATTCCATCAAATATCAGACTATCCTTCTTGGAAACAAAGGTTTCCATCCCGGATCACCTCAAGTGGTCAAGCCTCTTCCAGAGGATCTAGCTCTGATACCAATTGTTGGCGAAAATGTCACAAACTGAGAGGGGGGTGAATCAGTTTGCACAAAACTTACTATAGCATAAACCTCAAAACAGATATGATAATTAATAGTTAAAGTATGCAACAACTCTACATCAATAACACACATAACACCAAGATTTTTGACGTGGAAAACTCGCTTTAGGGAAAAACCACGGTGGGAACATACCCACAATGAGATAATACCCTATTAGGAGTAAAAAATATTATAATGGGGAACACACTTGTATCCAGGGAGACTACCTAGAGCTCACTGCTCAAATAAGAAACCTAGAAAGGCTACAACCTTAAGGGAAGGTTCACTACCTTACAAGAAGTCTCATTGACTTACAAAAAAATTCAAACAACAATTTGGATTACATGAACTATGAAAATAGCATCTCCATATGCTTGAGCATAATTCTGGTTAAGCACATAGTTTTCTCTGCAAAACTTCTCTTCTCCTTCACACTTCCAAAAGATCAAATCATTTGTTCACACACTTACTCAATCACACACTCGCAGATACAATGCAGACACTCATAAACATGCATCACATGATTATTACATTTATTTATACAAACCCTCAACCTCTATTTCTAGGGTGGTTAAACCCTCAATACAAATTACAAAATAATAACCTCACATGCTACAACAATACATGCGGACCAAAATGATGTCATCTAAGACATAGTTTGGACCCAAATCAATACCTCTAACATGCAACACCTCCAACAATTACACCTTGATCATCCATAACACGCTACAACCATCAAGAATGTCGCATAAAATGAAGAATGCCACTGAACAAATAAAATCTTCAATAACACACAAAAAAATCAATGCGGACCACCAATACACATAGAACATGATCTGGAGACATTCACAAGCAATGTGAATTGCACCACAAAAACCACAACAACTCGAATTACAAGAATCATCATCATCTCTCTACTGGAGCTCAAGAACACCATCACAACTAATTGTCAACCTGAAATATTTGCTTGTGGATATCCAAATCATGAACCAATCGAAATGAGGACACACATCAATGTCTTAAACACATCCCACACATCCGCAAAAAAGCTATAGTAGTTTTGGATAAATACAGAGCATAAACTAGAATATTGAATAACATCCTCAATATCAGATCACCAAACTCGATCAAAACATCATGTGAACCTCTGCAAATGGGAATGAACCATCTACAAAAACATACCAGAAACCCTTTAATCTGCATTACCTCATTTGCAATACACAGGCTCAACCAACTCATCCAACCAAACTGCAACACTGGAATACAGAGAATAATATGTTGGCATCAATGACAACACATCAACCAATATCCAATAATATCTTTATTCAAATATCTCTTTCTCCTTTGTTAATAATACATCCCTCAAAAGGATCCCTTTACATTTATTGCAAGATATCTATTTTATAATTATCTCTTCCTTGCTTGAATAAATGAAGCCTATTCAGGAGTCTTTCTTTCTATCTTAGAATGCATGTATTATTGATTAGTATATATCTCCTTGGTGTTGAAGGTAGATGTCATTATTTCTATCTACTTTAAGACATCAACATAGGATTATGTTGACATCTTAAGGGGGGGCATATATGTGACCTCCTAGTTGCATTTTTGACAATTGATTATCAATATGGGATTTTTGCATACTCATGTTTCATCCCTATTTTGTCCCACATTTGTGGGATTATTGCATCCTCATGCTTCATCCTTATTTTATGCATCATTTGTCTTATATAGGGTTACACATGCTCAAAATGAGACAAAAAATGTCTTATACGAGATGTTCCCGAAACTAGACAACAACATATGCAACAAGATGACTTGAACTAGCAAAACATAGCTAGACTAGATTATAACTCTCCTCCCTATCATGGATCACCTATCTTGATACAACTTGCTAGCCCATGAAATTCATGTTCCTTCCTTCTCTCTCATGAACCCATAGCATAACACACATTTCCTAGTGTTGGATCATAGCTTCTTGTGCTTTCAATTAGTGTACACCCTTGTTCTTTTTATAAGTCCACTTGTACTCTTGCAATAACATGCCAAATATGATATTAGCAGTTGAGACATTTTGATTATCGAGGTCTATTCAACTAGTTAACTTGGAGCTTTGTGTTTTAGTACTAATGTTGCTTTCCTTTGTTTATAATTGAAGGTTACTTGCATGAATTTACAGGATCCTATGCTTGGGGGCTTGGCCATTCCTCAATATTATCCTATCCCTAGTTTGTCTTGTTCTCAGATGCTCTATCTCTTCATTTCTACTTTACTGAGAGTACAACTATAAGATCATACTCTGCTAAAGTGGGGGATAAATAAAGCATCATAAATTATACACCTTTACTAGTGTGTCCAATTTCACACTCTCCTAGCACCTATTTTAGTCTTTCCCTTTCCTCTGTGCATTATAGGACCTTTATTGATTTAAATTAATATTATGAGCCTTATTCCACTTTATTAAATCACCAAAATCTTATTTGGGCCCTTAATCCTAGGTGTTCCCTTTATTATTTTGATCCCGATTTAATCCTAATCTTATCCTAATTTCAACTCTTAATATTTAGCATTAGAATCATGATAGCTCTCATCCCTAGAAAATAGGAAAAAAATTGGTCAGACTAGGTCTCAAACTTTTTTCCCCAAATTTGGGGAGCTTAATTGGGCAATCTTATTCTATTCAAGTATAGCTCCATGTGAAATTATATCAATTCTAAATCAGCCTAAAGGTGATTTTAATTATGAAATCGATATATGAGGCATCTCTCTCAATTAATTTTCAGCATTACACTTTATGCTAACATTATCACAAATTCAAAAAAAATCCTCAAAAAGAAGTCAAGAAGAAACAAACTACATCAAGGAATCTTTAATTATGATTTCATGATGGATTTTATGTGATTTTTCAAGTTATTGCATCAAAACATGAAGAACTTATCCTGAGAACATTGCATAACCTATTGAAGGTATAATCATTTACATTTAATCATTTCAACCTTGCCCTCAAAAGAAAAGGTTTTCCAATTTAATTCAAGTTCAATTCTTATTTCAATTAGGGTTAATTCTAAACTTGGGGTTTGACCTAAGGAAAAAACCTATCCACAACCCCCTTTCTTTCCTTTTGTCGCCAGTTATAGGTTTCTATCGAAGCGGCCAATTTCAGGGAGATCTCAATAGATAGGCACAAACCCATTACCAAAATTTGGACCTGGATCTCAAGGACCAAGGTGCCTTGCACCATATCCATCCAAGACTAGGGTGTTCTACACCTTGCTCCTCCTTAGTTAGCCTCAAATTTGGTAGGAAGCTCTTAGGTAATCTTAGATTTCATCCCCCAAGTTTGCAACTCAACCTAGTGTCTAAGACCAAGACACCCAATACACCAGTCCTATCAATTTAAGCTTAGATTTTGGTCATAGATGCACAACAAAATTCCATTATCATATCTATACTTGTTGTCTTAGTTCTATAAGTTATCAGTCTATTACAGTCTTACGATTTTAGTCATGTGTACATTCATCTCCTTTGCATAGTTTCACATCCTATATTTTCTACATTCCCTTTCATAGCTACAAAGAAATAGAAACCCTAAAAGTATTCCTTGACTCTCTTTCACAAGAGTTAGTTAAAGAGAATCACTCCTTTAGGTTCTTTTGTATTTCAATGTATGAATGAAAGTGGAGCTAGGTCCTAATACCACCCAATCCCATTTTCATCCATCACAACTAGTATGTCTTTGTCCCTATTACCATAGAAGAACCAAAAAAATTCCCACCCTCTCTCTTCACTTGCAACATCTTCATGCATTTGATGTATCTATCATTCAATACCTTCTACAAAGGCTCTTGCATGGCCAAACACTTGAAGATGTTGACCAAGTCTTGGTGCAAACCTCTAGATTCTTTCTTCTTTCTTTCAATTTTAACTAATTTATCTAAATTTTGTCTTTCTATGGTTTGGAAATCTACAACAATTGCAGGTGGCACTTGAACCTCTGTAGCTACTACATGTGGGGTTTCAAAAATATTTGGGTTGATGGCTTTCTTCCTTTTTGGTTTTGAGCTCTCACCCTGCAATGAAGTCTTCTCCATAATTGGTTTAGTTGTGGTCTTTCTCTTGGGAGCCATTATTCTAACTAGGGTTTGGATATCTTTCTATTGGACAAACTTGAAAATCCCTACTAACCAACTTATTGAATTCATAGAATAAATTAGAAACCAATTGTGGTGGCAACACTACTTGTTTTTAGAAAGTAATGTCAAATAATTTTGTCACTGCAAATTTGTATCCTTTTCCTTGAAAACCTTTCTCTATTGATCTCTTAATTGCGTGGTGAGCAAATGAATTGTGAAAATTTGAACTCCACCCTTGATCCTGTAATGGATGGCTAAGATGAACCTTTGACATCCTCTGACTTGCTGATGTGGTAGCCTTTCTATCTTTTTCATCTTCCTTATTTTATTTTATTTTTCATCCTTCTATCCCTCACCACCTTTTTTTTCTTTATTTTACCTCTATGGGGTAAGAGGAACACTTATTTCCTTGTTATCTCTCTCCGCTAGCCTGCAGGGTCACTTCTTCCTTTATTATCATCTCACCAGGTGGATTGAAAATTTCCTTTTACATTATAAGCTTCCCCTCTATCTTGCATCACCTTTGGCTCATTAAATTTTATCCCATGGGGTGGAGGGAAGCACTCATCTTCTATTTTTCTTTTTCTTTGTCTCATCCATCCCGCGACATAATATACCCTTTGAATTTTCTCCTGCAAGGTCGACGGACAAGCCTTTTCTTCACTACTTGGCTCTTTCCCCTCCATCATTTGAGATCTTTTAGATCTCAATCCTAACCGCATAGGGAGTAGAGGATACTATCTTTGCAACACAAAATACCTTCTCCCCTACCCCTCATCATTATCTCTACTATTTTACCATCATCACGGGGCTACTGAGTACTTAAGAACTTAATTGCAAAATGCTTGCCCTGCCACCTCGTAATGTAATCTTCACTATCATGATGTTTTTGCAAGGTTGAGGGACAACCAAAATTTGTAACTGTTAAATGTTTTTGACTAATGAAAAAGCAGGTTTTGAAGGGGCCCCGAAACCCTGTACAAGCAAGACTTAAATAGCAAAGCCATGAGAAACAAAGAGGAACAAAACCAAAGAGAGAAAACCAGCGAAAAACCGAAGAAAACCCACAAAAGCCCCGAAAAACCAGCAGGCCTTCCAGGAATCAGATTTTTTCCAGGGCTTTAGCCAGGGTGTTGCTAATTTCTTGCAACTCTTTGATGTTGTCTTTGAAGTTGGGTGGATACTTAGTAGCAGCAACCACAACTTTCGTGATACTGGCCCTGGTTCTCTTCGCAGTCCCGCCCGCCGGGGTAGCATCACCACTTCCAGTCTGGATGGTCTCCTCCTCTAGGTCAAGATCCACAACCGGTTTAGGAGTATGGTCAAAGACCTTGGTGATGTCCTCCAGGTTTTTGGTGATAGCAGAGAGGATACTTGGGATAACTCCCATCAGATTTTTCATCGCTTCTTTTCCCTCTTCCAGCGATTTTACCTTGTTCTCCATTTCCTGCTTCCAATTAATATGCTCTCTATTTTCATCCTTCCTCTTTTTATCTAAATTTATCCCTTTCTTTTCCAGGTTTTTCAGGGTTTCATAGGTCTGTCTATCAAAATCCATTCTGGCCTCCGAGAGCTTCTTGAGATTATCCAGGATAAGCCCCTCACTAGTACTTTCCTTGTCCTTGCTATCCCTGTCCTCAGTTAGGTCCTTCTCAGAGTCTTTGTTTATTTCCCTCTCAGAATTAACTTTGGTTTCCTCATTATCATTGGGAGCCATTTCTTCCATCAAATGGCTATTGTCCTTACCAAGGTGATCGCTTAGAATAGGGCTATCTTGACCAGGCTCAAAATCTCCACTTTCTTCCTCGTTGCCCAGCTCCTCTTCTTTCTAGTTGTCTTCACCGTTAGATTCATTCATCTCCATACCACTGCTTTCCTTGATAATGTCCTCTATTTCCAACCCGGGGGCACTTTTCCTTTTCTTGTTGGATGACACCTTCTCCTTGCTAGTTTCTCGCTCTTCCATCTTTCTCTTATCGGGGGAAGCAAAAATCCGCTTATTTTCCTACAGAGTGAGGGTTTTGCAATGCTCATAGATAAGCAATGGGAGCCCACAATGGAGAATCGGGCTGGAAGGGTTAGTCCTATGTTTGTTGAGGGACCTGGAAAGGGAACGAAAAAGGTAGTAGGGCAGAGACACCTTTTTGTTGTGTCTGAAATGGTTTAGGAGCACGAAGTGGTAGGTGTGGGTGCTGGAGAAATGGCCTTCAACCATGATATATTCCATGATTGCATTCAAGACCCAACCCCACAACTTCTTGATGTTTGCAGCTTCGTAGTAGCCCCCATTAGCCTTGCCTATTTTAGCCCGCTCTTTCTCTTTCTGCAGGAACAGGTTAACCACATTGTTGGAGACCTTGAGGTCTTGAAAGAAGTTAAGCCCAGTGTGGGGCATTCCAGTCATAGTTAAAATAAGCCCAGCGCCCAGCTTAAATTTAACTCCTTAAAGTTTAAAAGAGCCATTAGACCAGTTTTCAAAAATCTTGGAAACGACTAAGTTAACCCTACCTTTGTCATAGTCCTCAAGCTTTTCCATGAAGCTGGTAAGAGAGCCCTTCTCCAGTTTTGCCTAGACTTTTGGCATTGCTTTCCAAGTCAATGTGTTGTTAGGTTCTTCATGTCTTAGGTCTCCTCCCATTTTTGGTTGCGGGCTATCTACTCTGTTTCTTTGTAAATTGAGACCTTCTTTCCCAATGCTGCTCAAGTTTTCGTACTGAGTAACCCACAAAGCATGCGGTGATTTATTAGAGATAGTAGGAGATCTGCCGCAATGCCAGGTGATGATGGCCTTTCCAGCAAGGCGTAAATGATTCTTTTTACTTGTCATGATTTAATTGTCCTTCTCTCCCCATATAACGGTCCTTTCTGAGGATCTCTTTAATATTTAAATTGAGGTCATCCTCGTGCCAAATCATTTGAGAGTCAGAGTTAACTCCAGTATTCGATAAACAGTCAGCAACACTGTTTTTCTCTCTGAAGGCATGTTGTATAATAATTTCTTTGAAATTGGCGATGATCTCTCTAGCTTTCATGATGATATTCTCAATAGACCAAGAAGGCTCCGATTCTCCATTTAAGCACTTAATAATATTAAGTGAATCCCCCTCAAGCCATATTTTATCATAATTAAGATTTTTGGCTATAATTAAAGTATTCAAGGCAGCAGAGGCTTCAACAAAATGGCTAGTTTGATTCCCCAGAGGACCAACCATCACCTTAAGACAACTTCCAGCAAAATTCCTGACAATGCCCCCATATCCAGCTTTACCTGGATTCCCTTTAGAAGCCCCATCGAAGTTAGCCTTAATCCATCCCTACGGGGGAAAACACCAGACAAGACCTTCTCTGCCTTTCTCCTTGCTACTAGTAGTAGTAGAAAGGTTCCACCTATCTTTGAAATCATCTTTAGCAACAAGTCCCTGATCAGTACAATAGAGGCATTCAAAAATACTCCTAAAGATTTTATCTGCAACCACTTTAGCAATAGCCCTTTTATCTTTGAAAATCCTGTTGTTGCACTCTTTCCATATATTCCAAATAACAATTGGTAGAGTAAGTCTCCAGGTCTCCACAATTTTAGGATTAGAGTTAGGACAATGCCATTGAAGCCAAGTGTCACCAAGAGAGTTCGGGAAGACCTAGCTCAGGTTCCACATGGAAAGGATGATTTTCTAGATATCCTAGCTAAAAGAGCATTGATTGAGAATATGGAAAGTTGTCTCTTCTTCCCTGCAACAAAGAGAACACCTATTAGGAAAAATAATGCCTCTTTTATGAAGATTATCCAGGGTTAATATCTTATTTTGGATGAAAATCCAAAAGAAGATGTTGACTTTGGGAACTAATTTCTTATTCCAAACTTTGGCCCAGATGGGAATATCTTCCACCGGGACATTGTGAATAGCCACAATAGAGGAAACAAAGTATTTCCCATCCAGAGTTTCCCCCCATATCAGAATGCCATCTTTGTTGTCTCTAGGGATTTTAGCAGAGAGAGCAATTTGAAGGAACTTGAGATCCGGACACGCTGGCTAAAGTCAATCCAGCCCCCATTTCTCCAGTAATCTCTTACCATTTCACCATACCTGCATTTGAAACTATCTTTCCAATCTTTGAGGATAGGAATTTCCTCCAGAGGTTTATCCAGGATCCATCTATCTTCCCAAAATCTTATTTTCCTCCCATCCCCAAGGTTCCAAATTCTACCAGTAGTAGCCCAACCTTTAGCAGATTGCACGACATTCCAAATGGCAGATCCATCAATAGAGAAAGAGTTGTCAAATAATTCTTCCTCAAAAGGTTGCATATAGAGATATTTGTTTTTCCAAATAGAGTTCCATTCTCTTTCCTCCCCTTTGAATCTCCATATTTGCTTGGCTAATAAAGCTTTATTCATAGAACCAATGTTCCTTAAGCCCAGCCCACCTGAGGCCTTAGGGAACAAATGTTATTCCAGGCAATAAGGGGGATTCTATTTTTAACTTCCACACCTGACCAGAGGAACTTTTTTTGGATTCTTTCAATAGCTTCTGCAAACTTTGAGGGGATTTTGAACAAGCTAAGAGCATACATAGATTTTGGAGAGTGGCTTTGAGCAGAGTGACTTTACCAGCTTGACTAAGGACAGCCCCTTTCCAGCCAGTGAGTTTCAAGTTAAGTCTGTCTATTAACTTATTCCAGAAGGAATCCTCGGACTTGAGACTCCAAACTGTTAAATGTTTCCCCACCATCTTGTGGTGATTTTAGGTTCTTGAATGTAAAGACTCCAAATTTCCATAAATAATAATATAATTAATAATACAAAATTACTCACATTTTCATTAATTTTTACAAATCATAGATCAAAGATAAGTCACAATAGAGTTGTTAAAAATTACACATTTCTCACATACTGAAAAAAATATTACAAATGCAACCTTAACGTCAATGTACATATACACATGGTCATGATGTCTAAAAATTATTACATATACAATGACCAAAGATCGATTACAATAGCATAACAACAATAATCATAGGTTACATGTAAAGTTGTCTCCAGTAAGCCTCAGACTACTCTCCATTTGCTCCTGCGAGATGAACATGTGACCTAGGCACATTAACCACCTAACCATGAAGCATCTGCTTCCCCGGTCCTCATTAATCTCCCGACCCTTGCATGAGGCCCCTAGCAAATTGGAATCGACAAGTCGGATGGGATCTGGTGCAGCATGAGTACATCTAGCTACATATCACCTACGACTGCATGCAGTTCTTATATTCATGATAAGGCAGGAGGTAAAAGGAAACAACAATAATATACTATTGTAATTACTTTGGCTAAAGATTTTGCCGACTATCGATAGGTAAACCAGGTGTCGAGGTTTACCCTCCCCTGTTATTCCATATTCGACACTTGCCCATTTAGCTCATAATTCCTCAAAAACATTTAAATAATTAAGTATAATTTCATTAATCTATCCAATCTTATATGGTGAGCTAATTTACACTATTCACCCTTAATGTTTTTGAAACTCAAGGAATCAATATAATAAATTAAAAGACTAAAGTAAGTATATGTTAGAATAACTAAAGTCAAACATAGGAATAAAGAATCAATGAATTCTAGAGAAGATTTTATCTATTTATGAGAACTCTTCCCAATGAGAATAAAATAATCACTAGTCATATGCATGGCAAGCAATAAGGTTTTATAGAGGATATGGAACATGATAAATATGGTTTTAGAGTGCGATAAGATTGGAGAAGCATTATATTATCAGTTCTAGTTGCATGTAAATAAAATAAATAATGGAAATATGCTAACGCTTTTCATGCATACTCCATGCCTCTAACAATATGGGAAGAGGGTATGGACGTCCACCATTGCTACTTGAATGGAGCTTTGGATGTCACATATTGTAGCTACAACTTCCCTCATAGACAAGTATGCATAGGCAATGCACCTGAAACTACAAACTTTGTTTGGGTTATGTGTATGATGTGAGTTGTACATATTTGGTGCACTACATCTACAATTGATCTTTATGTGTATGCTCAACCTAATTTCTCATGCTAGCTATATTGAGGACATGCTCAAATTTATCATCAAGATGTGAGTTAAACCTGTGATGGATGTGTGGATCTGTTTTCTTGAGTTAAACCTATGGTGGACATGTGGATCTGTTTTGTTGCATGCAAATGACATATGAATATAGGGCAACATTTGGATCTTAAAAAACATGCAACCAATGTTCTTTTCTCAAAAAAGATGTGACCAAGGACTCTTGTGTGCTTCTAATTTATTTTAGTTTGACTTTTTTGTCTCTAGAGCCCCTCATTGACATTAATAAAAAATGTATATTTTTGTCCCAGCTATAATTGTTATGTGATATCTTTGTCTTACTTCTTTCTAGGTGATGTTGGGGCCTATATTAGTAAGTGCATATTTATCTAATTTGGGTGCTTCCTTTCTTAATAGAACCATGTTTGGCCACTATTTATAACCAGTTAGTAAATCATTCAATAGACCCCTTTATCAAAAAATATTCTTGTTATAATATTTTGTCTTTCATTATACTTGTCAAATGCCTAAATACCTTAACCTATAGAAATTTCTAAGTGTTAGGGGTGGTTGTGTCTATTTGTATCCTTTATAGGGCTTATAGGTTTCCCCTTGCCAATATTATTTCCCTCCATTCCTTGAAATCCAACATTTACATTTTTTTTGAGACCTTTGACTACTTTAGTCTTTTAAACTTCTCATTACTATGTACCTTATCATGGATTTACAATGGACCCGCTCAATGCTTTGTCTTTGGCCCTTTGATTTAAGGTCTCCATGTAATCATGCACCTTTTAAGCTATAAAACTAATTCATGAACCTCAATTACTCTCCATTTACAATTTTTCATGCTTTCTTTTGTAATACCCTAAAATTGGTCATCTAAACCATGAGCCCCTAATTTCGACAACATCACCAATGTCCTAACCAAAGGCAATTAAATCAACTTTCAGCACACAATTAACTCATTCTTCAATCATCAAATGTCACATGGCAAGTGAATTATTCTATATTAATTAAATATTTATTTAATTAATTAAATCATTCTAACAAAATCATTTTGATCAATTATCCTATTTAATTTATTAAATATCCTAGCATATTTAATTAATTAATAAATTTGCCATTAATCATAAAAATGAATTAATTTATTACAAAAGAGTAATTAATCACAAAGTAAGAGTTAAATTGAAAATAAAATAAAAGAATTGAATTGAAAGAGAAATCAAACTTGAGATATTATTTCTTTCTTCTAAATTGAGAACTTGAAATCAGAAAAACAATTAATTGAATTATTAATCATTCTCTAAAATTGGAACTCAAAGCTTTTGAGAAAAGAAGTTCAGTTGCATTGAAAAGACTCTTTTCTTGAATAAATCAAAGAATTAACTATTTTTATCTCAAGTGCATGGAATTAATTGAATTATATTTCTAATGCAAACTCAAACTTCTTTTCTGAATGCATTTCAATTAAACTAGAATTGGAATCTATCTCAAGGTTAACTGAATCTGATTTCTCAATTATTTCAATTATCCTAAATTGTGCTTTTTCTTGATCTCTCTTGTGATTCTCTATAAATTCAACCTTCATCTCTCATTCAAAACACCCTAGAGATTTATTGTTATTATACAGTTTTTTCTCTGGAGTCATTGAAGATTTTTGTGATTTCTTTTTGAGATTATTGATTCTTAGTTTAATTTATTTTTGCATATTTCATGATTGCTTGAATTCATATAGCTTATTATTTAAACATCTAGTATAATCTTGCATCCATTTAGCTTAATCTCATACTCATATAGATTAAATTCTTCATCTTGGTGTAGCCTAGTCACTGGTATTGCTTATACAAATCTAAGAGCAATCTTATACTCACATCTTTTAGAAGGCAATTAGTTGATTTGTTATGGTTTTCATATTCATGCTTATATCTATCTAACCATATATACAATGACTTAATTGAAGTGTTGTGTCTTGCAGCTTACAGACTTATTCCACTTTTTCACACACAAATTTATGGCACCCACCGTGGGGCAGAAGACTACATCTTTTGGCCTCAAAGACTACCTTTTTCTTATTTTTCAGATTTTTATTTTTTCGGATTTTCATCTGTACAGTTTTTGTGAATTATCGTACGAGTTTTTCCAAAGTGTCGGAAGACAAACTGCAAATATCGTGCGATCTCATATGGATTATTGTATGACTCGGTGAGAATTGTCATACGGTACTCTGTATTTTTGGTTAAAAATCAGATTTCTTTCCTCAGGTTCTCATTCAATTTTATCATACTAACGCTGACCTTGGCTTGTTGTTCGTCTGTCTGAGAAATTTTCACATCCTAATTAGTTTTTTGCAAAATGCTTGTCGAAGAATATGGTTGTCAAACAAAGACAATATGACTACTGATTCGTTGTCTTTGCAGGTTGCCTGAGGAGATTCGAGTAAACATCGTGTTGTTCTCAATTTCTAATTTTTTTGTTTTCTCTATTAGAATTATCAAACCTCTGTCGCTTGTGGAGAGAAACAACATGAAATAGAAACAAAAGACAACATTTAACAATATTTACACAAAAACCTTCTTCACTTCAAGCTTAAACTTAAGCTTAGGTGGGTATACCTCCTAGATCACTTTATGCAATTGAAAATTTATAGAAGACCAGTGTCAACTCCTGCAAACCCTACACCTTTAAACATATCTGGACATAAAATAAAGACATATTCAATTTCATTGATCATCAAGAAAATCATGAACCTTAACAAGCTATACCAGTGCCTTATTCGGGCTTCAGAGTCACTCAGAATTGGGCAAGAACTAACAGAAAAGATTTCACATACATGCCATTACAGTTATTTAACCAAATCTACATATGCATAACATACATAAACTCTATACAATTTTAGAGAGTCAATGGAGAGCGGGGAGGAGAAGGGGAGCGGTCGGGCCCAAAATTTATTTATTTTGGGTAGGAGCACTGGTTCAGCAGCAAGATAGAATGTAGCAGGAGATTCAGGGAGTCCTGCAGAAGGGGAGATTTCAGATGGTAAGGAACCCGATGTTCCTTTGGACTCGGGGGACCTAGGTGGGGCCCCAGATCACGTGAGGAGTAGATAGCAGGAGGTAAGGGGAATGATCAGGTTCAAAATTTAAATTTGGGAGGCAATAAACCTGAAGCAGTTCCAGGACAACATGCGACAAGTGGTTCAGAGGACACGGTGGAAGGAAAATAATCTAATGGGAAGGATCTTGAGAACCTGCCAAATTCAGGGGATCTAAGGGGGGCACCTAGATCGATTGGACACATTGGTAAATGGTCCTCTTTATTTGGGGTCAAACCTAAAGGTAAGTCATCCTTTCCCCCAGTCAAAAATACCTCAAATGTGTCTCAGGGTAAGCTCAACATTTCTGTTCCTAACCAAATTATAGATCATAACATTGCTCGAATGGAAAATACCTTGATTGGAAAATTTTATGGGACGAGACCGAACATTGAGGTTGTTCATGGGTTTGTTAAGAGGAAATAGAACTTGAAAGGTTAGGTGGATGTGGTTGTGATGAATAAAGGATGCATGTCCTTTTCTTTCTCTTGTGAGGAGGGCCGCAGGAACATCCTTTGCAATGGTACTTGGGCGATAGGCAAATATTTAATGTATATCTAGAAATGGTACCCTAATGCAGGAAGAGAAAAAAAAATTTGTGGTCCAAGTTCTAGTTTGGATAAAGTTACTTGGACTCCCAATGGAATATTGGGAGGAAGATATGTTTGCAGGAATAGCCAATGCCTTTGGGGAGCTTATCACTATTGATCCAGTCATGGTATCCAGAAGAAGACTTATTTATGCTAGAATCTGCATAAGAGTTGGGCCCGAAACGGATATGCCAGAGGAAATAGAGATAGAATCAAAGCTTGGCAAATGGAAGCAGAATATTGTTTATGAAACAATCTATTTTGCATGCTTTCACTGTAAGAAAGTAGGATATTGGGCTAAAAAATGCCCAAGTAATGTGGTCAAATCTCAATCCCAAACTAAAGTATGGAAAAAGGTGGACAACTCTTTGAAAGCTTTACATTCTAATGGTCTGGATCAGGAAAAACAATCTCAGGTTGGAAGGATAGAGGAAGTGTTAGTCACAGAGTTGGGAAATGAAATAAAGAAAGGAGATAATGAAAGTGCCGCCCATCAGGAAAAGGAGCAGAATGGAAAGGATTCAGATGATGGAGAAAGAGAGTCACAAGTTAGTAGCCAAAAAGAGGAAAAGGAAAAGGATAAGATAGATCAAAACTCAGACAATAGTGAGAAGAGAAATAACGGTCAAAAGAAAAAGGGAGATAATCAATCCAAAGACAATAAAGAGGAAGGAGACAATTTTAATTTAGTACCAAATTCATTTGAGTTAGATAAGGGAGCAGACTAGATCCAAGATGCACAACCTGATAACATCCTGGATCAAGGGTTGTCAGAGATTTCATTAGACTCTCTAGCTAAGGTAAAGTTGATCTTTTCGGAGGAAAATGAGCCAAAATGGGGAGATGAGGAAGACATCAAAAAGGCATTGGGAAAGAGTGAATCAAAGCGGGAAGAAGAAGAATTAATTGAGGATGAAAGAAAGATTAAGAACAAAAAAAAGAATAACAACAACAACAACAATATTACATCAACCAAAAATACCAGAAGCAAACTTGGGGATGTGGGAGCTCAGCATACTTCTCCAGGAAGATATTCAAATGCAAAGAAGAGGACTATGGAAACAAGCAAGAACAGAGCAGATGGGACTCAAAGAACCATCTTTGAGGAAGGTATTTCAAAAAACCATGAAGATCATCTCTTGGAATATTCGAGGATTGAATAATCCTCACAAACATGATTTAATAAAAAGTATGATTAGAGACAAAAACTCGGATATTTTTTGATCCAAGAAACCAAAATGTCAAAAGATAAGGTAGAGGGATTGAAAATGTTTAGTAATGGAGGAGTTAGCGGTGGTAGTTTAGAAGGTGCCTCGGGAGGTATTGTTACTTTCTAGAATAAAAACACTATAGAGGGAGAAGTGTTGATTCAGGACAACAATCTAGCTTGTATCAGATTTAAGCATTTGAAAGATAGAACCTCATGGGTCTTAACTAATGTGTATGCTCCTAACACTAAGACGGGTAGAAGTGTTTTTTGGAAAAAAATAACCTTGTTAAGAAGTAGGTTTGCTAAAGATGGTTGGATGATTATAGGGGACTTCAATACCCCTTTGAAGGAAAATGAGAAAAAGGGAGGGAGCCAAACCAATCTAGACAGCAGATTGGATTTAATGGACTTTATCAATAATAATGCTCTCCATGACCTGGATTTGCAAGGAGTTAAATACACCTGAACTAATAGAAGGAGTGGTGAGGACTTAATTTAGGTCAGACTTGATAGAGCTCTTATCTCTCTGGATTGGTTTAATCTTTACTTTTGTTCTTTATCTGCTCACATAAGGGCAGGATCAGATCACTATCCTATATCCTTCATGACTGATGCCAAGAATAGAAGAAGACACTTCCCTTATAGATTTGAGAGAATATGGACTAAACACCTGGATATGGAAAGAAAAATCAAGGAATGGTGGCAAGTCAGAATTGAAGGTAACGCTATGTATAAAGTGGTCAAAAAGTTGAAGTTTGTGAAAGAAAATGTTAAAAGGTGGAATAAGGAATGCTTCGGGAATATCTTTTCTTCAAAAGCTACTATTATTTTAGAGCTTAAAGATATTCAGGATGAGATTCAAAATAATAGATATACTAATACTTCAAGAGAAGCTGAAGATGAAATTCTTATGAGATATCATGATATAATTGCAAAAGAAGAAATTTTCTAGAAACAAAGGTCTAAAAATGTATGGTTGAAGGAAGGGGACAAAAACACTAAATACTTTCATATGTCCACTTTAAAACATAAGGCCATCAATAGGATATCATAGATTAAAGTTAATGGTAGAAGTGTTGAAGAGGAAGAATCTATGAGAAAGGTTGTCATGGAGTTCTTCTCCAACCTCCTTCCTAAGGATCATAATTTGGATCTGCAGTCTCAAAAGAACCTAATGGATTGTATTCCAACTATCCTGGAGGATGATCAAACCTCTTACCTGATTGCTATCGCTTCCAATGATGAGATTTTGAAAGCTGTCAACTCCTTTGAAGGTAACAAGGCACCAGGCCTGGATGGTTTTCCCATGTTCTTTTTTCAAATGTATTGGTATATTGTTGTAGATGATGTTTCCAGAGCTATGAAAGAGCTCTTTGGTGCTAGAAGAATTTTGAAAGAGATAAATGGCACTTTTATTGCTCTTATTCCCCAAAATATGGGAGTTGATTCCATGGATCTTTTCAAACCTATAAGCCTTCTTTCTATACAAGACTATCTCTAAGGTTCTGACCTCTAGAATCTTGAAGTTGCTTCCTTCTATCATTTCTCCTCAGCAAAGTGGTTTTGTCTTTGGAAGACAAATCTTGGATTCAATAATTTTGGTCCATAAAAACATTCATTCTTTGTATAGTGCTAAAAAAGAAGGCTTTCTTCTGAAGCTTGACTTATCGAAAGCCTACAATAGAGTGGATTGGGATTTAATGATGAAAGTTCTCTCGGATTTTGGTTTTTTCTCTAGAAGTATTAGTCTTGTTAGGCAATTAGTCTCTTCGGCTTCTTTTTCTATCTTAATTAATGGGTCTCCTCCTTTTTTCAAGTCCTCAAGGGGAATCGGACAGGGAGATCATCTATCTCTGGTTATTTTTATTATCATGGTGGAATGTCTGGGGAGATGCATTGGAAAGCTGGTTGAGAAGGGGGAGTTTTGTGGATTGAAACCATCTTCAGCGGATCAAGTTTTCTCCCATCAGCAATTTGTGGATGACTCTATAATTATGGGGAAGGCTTCAGTGCAGGATTATAGGAGTTTAAAGAAAGCATTGGACAATTATGGGTCAGCTACTGGGCAACTTATTAATTGGTCTAAAAGCTTTGTTTATTTCATGAATACATTGGAGAGAAGAAAGATAAAAATAAGCAATATTTTGGGGTGTCAATTGGGGAGTCTTCCTACTTCCTATTTGGGGCTCCCCTTATGCCAAGATCCTCCTGATACTTTCTGGGGAGCTTTGGTGGACAAATTCCACAAGAAGTTAGCTGGTTGGAAGGGCTCTCTCCTTAGCCAAGCTGGTAAGGTTCAGTTGTTGAAATCAACTCTTCAAAGTATTCCTCTTTATGTCATCGGTCTTTTCATAATTCCTGCCAAGTATGCGGAGGCTATTGAAAAGATCCAAATAACTTTTTTGTGGATAGGGGTTGAGGAGAAGAAGAGAATGAATCTGATTGTGTGGGACAAGGTTTGTAAGTCAATAAGAAAGGGAGGTCTGGGTCTAACAAGAATAAGAGACATGAATGAATTCCTTATGGCCAAGTAGATTTGGAGAGGGTATAATAACCAGGGAGAATAGAAACTGATATGAGACAATAAGTATAAAAGGCATTATCCTACACTTTTAAGCTTCCTCAATGTAGAAGATATCCCAATTGGATCCAATATCTGGAAAAAATTATCTAGAACAAGAGATCTAATTGCCAAAGGTGTGAAAAGGTAGATGGGAAAAGGGAACCTTATCAAATTCTGGGAAGACTCCTGGTTGCTTGAGTCCCCTTTGAGTGAAAGTCCTGAGTGGAGTAGATTTCAGAACTAGTGCAAGGAAAAATATGGATCTATGGTGGGTGACTACTGGAAACATGGGCAGTGGAAGGATTTATCTCAAGTTGATCCTTCCTTGGGAAGTTTGAACAAAATTATGAATTCCATGGTGGTGGTGGAAGATGAAGATCAATTAATCTGGAAACTCACAACAAATGGTAAATTCACAGTGGCCTCTCTTTATTATCAATAGTTTTCTAAAATGGAGAGTCCTTGTTGGGCTAAGGCTTGGGTGAAAGGCCTAACCCCTAAAATTAATATTTTCTTCTAGACAACCCTTCAAGATAAAATTCTAACTATTGATAACCTCAGAAAAGAGGTATGTGTATGCCTAGTGTTTGTTTTCTTTATATGTAGAATGAGGAGACCATCAACCACCTTCTCTTTCATTGTTCCTGTAGTGTCCTAAAATTGCGACACTTGCAATTTCGACTGCATTTCGGTCTTCACGATGGCGACGCAACACGCAACCTGAATGGAGACCCCGAAACTTGCTCACGACACTGAAAACTGCATTTTTCAAGCACCCTGGCCTGAACCTCCTTGCACTTTGCTGTCCCGGGAGGTGGGACCAGAGCGCCCAGCGCCCTGGTCCTTCAGGACCAGGGTGCCCAGCGCCCTGGTCCCTGGGTCCTATTTTGGGCCCGGTCTCCTAAGGGGTCTCGGGTCTTTTTGTTTGCAATTTGGAAATTAACTTTCCTGGTCGGCCTAAGGTTGGGAAAATCAGTCTATCAGCCCTAAATGACAAGTATATAAACTACATTTTTCTCTCTCATTTGGGGATAACACATACATGAGGGAAAAGGCGTGGAAACTATACTCAAGCATTCAAGCATTCAAGCATTCCTTCAAGCAATTGATCATTTCAAGTCTCCATTCAAGGCTAAGTGTTGCATTCAAGACAAGGATTCAACCATTGAAGAGGAGATCACATACTACATGCTACAACATACAACATCTATACCTTCGCACATAAGGATACAAACATCCTTAGAACAAGGTATTAGTACTTGTTTTACAGTCATTTACATTTACAGCTCTTGCTCATTTCTTGGTTAATTCCAAAACTGGGGTTTGACCTAAAGGCAAACCCCTAATCCCTAACCCCCCAATCGTCTTCGCTTTTCTGTGTGTAGGTTGCAGGTACGCGGCTGAAATTGAAGATCTGGAATCCTTGTGCAGAGACGAACAGATCCCCCTTCGTTTCGCGGATGTTTCGGAGGACCGTGGCGCCGGGTGCCATCATCCCAACAACTTTTGCTCAAATTTGTAGGACAGCGCCGTATCGACATTTTACTGCTAATTCCAGGTCCGCACCTTCACCCTATAATCCGAACTCAGTTTATAAGCAAATCTTTGTCACTTTCTATGCATTCCTAGCTTAATTCCTTTATCAATATTCTTTACAAAAGAGGGTAGCCTTGCTGTTTTGACCCTTGAAATTCATTTAGCATCCAATCTTGCATTATGTGGGATTGGATCTTATGAGTTTCAACCCCTCTTTTGAATGTAAAGTCTCTCCCCTAAGTGAAAACCATCGAATCCTAGCGAACCTCCCTTCTCTCTCCTCGGAGTTGGAAGAGGGGAGAACAACTAGGGTTTGATCGCGATTTTCCGCTTTACATTTTGGTGAACCTGACGTGAACATCCTTTTTGATTTTTCATGCTTAGATCTGAAAAAATTGATTACATTTCCATGTTTGATCTTTTGTAAAATTTTAGAGGTGATTGCATAAAAACCCTAAATTTTCTTTTTAGTAATTGAACTTGCGAAATGTCTAAATGTTAATGCCTGTTTCAAATCTGCCCTTCTATTACAAATTTTCAATTCATATTTGTGCTTTAATTCTGAAAATTAAGTGGTTAAGTGTCAAAACCCTAATTTTTGGAACCCTCTTGATTCAACCTTTGTCCGACAAATTTCACTGATCAAAACATCTCCAAATCAGCTGTAACTTTGGATTCCGCAATAAAATCAAAATATCTTTCATCCCTGAAAATTTGGAAAAAAGTTGCGAGGACCGTGGCGCCGAGCGCCATCGTCCCCGACATTTTTTCTGAAATTTCGGGAGCGAGATCTTACTGTGTTTTTCTGCTAAAATTTAGAATTTTGGCTGATTTTATCAATTATAACACCTTCAAAATTACAGTCAAAGTTGGTCTTGTGATTGCTTGGATTAAGGCTTCTAAACATTTAAAAATCATTGAAATTGAAATTTTGTGTCAAAATTGTGTTCTTACTGTCCTAAATCTGAAAAGTGTGTTATCATTCATTAAAAATTTCAGTGCTTTATTCAAATTCTTACAATTTGTGACTTTTGAAATTAAGTGCTTAATTACAACAACTTTGATTTCCGCTTTCAAAATTGAATTTTGCGTGAAATTGAGTCAATTTTCAAATTTCAAAATTTGCATTGCTCTTGACATTCCCTCTAAAATCATAAAATTCAAAATTTCAGTTTCCCTCTCTTTTTCAAAATTCAAATTTTGCATTTTTCGACAATCTTGGTAGGGTTCAATTTTGAGATTGCAACTTTAATTTGGCCTATCTACAGATCGTAAAATCACTCAATTTTTTCAGATTAGCTCTAAAATCATCATACCTTTCATCCCTGCAAATTTCAAAAAAAGTTGCAAGGACCGTGTTGCACTCCGGGCGCCACGGTCCCGGACATTTTTTCCAAAATTTCGAGAGACTGTCGTGATTGCATTTAACAGCTTAAATCCAGAAGATTGGCTGATTTTACTGAAAATTGCTACCTCTAAATTCAAAATCTTCTCTCTCTTTCTAGTGCATGAGTTTTACAACAATAAGCCCTACTTACACTATTCCCGTTAGACGAAGCCGTAGAATTAAGTCTTTCCGAGGTTTAACTACTGAGGAGATGGAACCTAATTTGAATAGCCTTTTTAACGAGGACATGGGTAATTCCTCTAATCCTCCTAATGATGAAGAAGCTCTCCATGAGGTTTCTGTAGAACAACTTTCAAAATTGGATAACCAATTTGACGATTTTCGACAATGGATGTCTCAAGAATACCCTGATAGTCAAGCTCTTCCTTTAATTGAGGGTCTAAAATGTATGCTTCAAAGTGATAAGAATGGAATTGATATTTTGCGTGGTATTGCACACATCGTGGATTCGAATGTGATGCCTATGAAGAGTTGTGCTGAAAATTTGGGTTATACACAACCTCCTACTCAAGTCAATCATTCTATTCCTTTGATGACTTCTATTGCTAGCATACCTACTTTTACATCAAACATAATGGCTACTTCTACACAAGACATTCCTCCTATGATCACCAGTCATGGGGGCAACCCTTCTTCTTCAATTAACCCTATTCCTTCATTTAATCCAACTTCTTCATTCATTCCTTCAATGAATGTCCCTATTATATCTCCACAAACGAACATGACACAAGGGGGAAATTCATTTAACCATTCCATCCCTCCTTGTAGTATTCCTCCTGTCCAATCATCTCCTATGACTA
Organism: Cryptomeria japonica; assembly: GCF_030272615.1. Lineage (NCBI taxonomy): Eukaryota > Viridiplantae > Streptophyta > Pinopsida > Cupressales > Cupressaceae > Cryptomeria > Cryptomeria japonica. The sequence goes on from NC_081414.1 coordinate 453,954,002, forward strand.
ATTATCATAGAGTCCCACCACCTTACTCTTTACCTTCTTTCAATAACATAACACCTCCATCTCAATCTAACACATCCAATATGAATTCTTCGACTGAAGTGACCATTAACAATCTTGCACAAACTGTCTCTTCTTTACAGCAACAAATTGCCTCTATGAATCAATCTAAGTTTAGTGTGCCCACATTTGACGTTGCGAGCCCACTTTCTCTTGACATTGTTCGAGCTATCCCTCCTAAACATGTTGAAATCCCGCATTTGGAGCTTTATAATGGTAAAGGTGATCCTCTAACACATGTTAAGACTTTTCAAACAATATGTACTGATTTTGCTTATGACCAAAGGTTGCTTGCAAAACTGTTCACTAGAACATTAAGAGACAAAGCCCTACAATGGTATTGCTCGTTGCCTTCTTATTCTATTACTTCTTTCGAACAACTTGCAAATGCTTTCATTCAACAATTTCAAAACAATATAAGTCCTAAAGTTACTTTGATTGATTTAATGCATTGTAAACAAGGTGTTAAAGAGAAAGTGACTGATTTCATTGGTAGATATAAGCATTTGTATGCTCAAATTTCTTTTCCAGTGCCTGACAATGATATTCAAAGAATCTTTATTTCTAATTTACAAAAAGATATTCGAGACAAACTTCTGTTTTCTGAGTTTACTTCTTTCCAACAGTTGTGTGCAACTCTTCACAATTATCAACTGACTGTGAGTCAAATGGAACAATCACATCCTATGGCTCCGAGTGATAAGGGTGATAGCAGTCAACAACCATTTGGGAAGTTTAAACCGAATAGAGATTCCATCAAATTCAATGAAAACATCATCAACAACAATGTGAATGCAGCATCAGGTGTGCCTCCTATTTCTAAATTTTTCAAGAAAGAAAGAAAGTATACTCCTTTGAATGAATCATTGCATAGTATTATGAATAAGTTATTGGAACAAAATGTGCTTACTCTTCCTCCTATAAGACAAATTGATCCTGCAAAGATTACTTCACCTTATTTTGATAACAAATCTTTTTGTCAATTTCATCGTCAGCCTGGGCATGATACTGAAAAATGTTTTTCTTTAAAGGGTAAAATTCAAGATTTGATTGATAACAATACTATCTCTGTTTCTGGAGTGAATGATAAAGGCAACACATCTGTAGCTCCTCCTAACCAAAATCTTCAGATTTTCACTGATCCATTGCCTTCTCATACCTCTAATGCAATTGAGGCTAATGATTCCTCTCTCTCATTTGATGGTCTTGTGTCTATGACTCCGAATGTGATTAACTTTGTAGAGCAGCAAGAAATCCCTAAAGAACCTTCCATCACATTTGATTCCAGTGAAACCATTAGGGCACTTGATGGTCCTTTATACATAGTTGCAAAAGTCAAGAATACACCTTGCCGTGGAGTGCTTATTGATCCTTCGTGCATGGTTAATGTTATTACTGAAGAATTTATTTTTACTTTGCAATTGAATCAAGTGATATATGACAAAACAGATGTGATTGTGAAACTATTTGATGCATTTTCTTCTCCTGCAATTGGTTCTATTACATTGCCTATTGAGGTCCATAACAAATCCCGTGATGTGAACTTTGCTATTATTCCATCTTCCGAACAATTTCATGTGAAGCTTGGCTATCCTTGGCTATCTTCCATGAAAGCTATTGCTTCTCCTATTCACAAATGTTTGAAATTTCCCCATAATGGTGAAGTTGTTACTGTCAATCATAGTCTCTTTAAACCAGCTGAAAGAACTTCTAGTGTTCCTCTTGATTACTTTTGGCCTAAACAATTCCAATCTCTTCCTCTGTGAAGTGATCATCTTTTCAAATCTTATCAAAAGTGGAAAACAGATATGATCCTATCTCTAAGTGAACCTAGAACACCTAAACTTGATATTCCTATCATTCTTGAGAAGGAAGTTCTTCCTTTGAAAGATAAAACTAATGTCTTTCCTCAAGAAGATTCCCAACCCATCCCTATGGATGTGACTATGTCTATGCCTAATAAACCTTCTAAAAGTAGACCTATCCCTCCTCGTCATGATGGACTTGGTCTCCTTCTTAAACCAAATATTCCTCCTTTATATGGAGCAGTTCCTCCTCCTTCCTTCTATAGAGAGAAGAGACCTTCTTCTCCTCCTATTATCCAGCCTAAGAGACCACAACCTAAACACCCAAGTGATAAGGATGAGAACATTCCTCCTCCTCAATCTTCTCCACTTCCTACTAAGACTAGACGAAACCGTTCTGCACGCAAACGTCGACGAAAGCGTCATCTTAGAGCTCAAGCAACTGCTTCTCAAACTTTGCAATCTCCAAAAACACCTTCAACAAGCATTATTCCATTTTCTCCTCAGCCGGACATTGAGCCTAAATCTCCTAAACATAAGATGCATGATGGTCTTGATCCGGTGTGAGTTAAAGATCCTATTTTTATAAATCTTGATGATGATATGGATGAAAATGTTATTCATGATGAAAATGTTACTCCTCTTGCTTCTGATAGTGAATATGAACTTGTTGATGTTGATAACCATTTATCTAATGAATTTTCTAAAGCACTTATCCTAGCTACTAGACAAGAACAATGTGGCTCGGAACATGAACATAGCCCTTGTTTGGATCTTGTGATAGCTCCATCTGCTGTGTTGGATGTTCCTCCTCTAGCGTGTTTCCTACCTTCTCGAAACATTGATCAGCAAGATCGGGGGGTAGATGACGTGCTAGACTAGTTACATTAGCATAGCAGATTCTCTCCTCCTCTCTTTCATTACTTCTTCTATATGTTATTCTCATTCTTCTATTTTTTGTCCTTAGTGTTGTCTACTTGAGGACGATGCAAAGCATTGAGATCTCTCAATCTCTCTCATGTTGACTCAAAAGACACATGTGTTCCCTTCTTCTAGGTGACCTTCCTTGATTGGGGAATGAAGAACAATTATGCATACATACATATGATATACATGAATTATCATACAACATACTGACCCCAAGGAAAGTGAAGTCACCTCATGCTTTGTGTTTTGTGTCTATTATCCTTGGGTTTATCTCACACTTGGGGGCTAAATCCTTGCGATAACGTGCTCCTTTCCTTTCTCATTTCTTATGTGTATCACTACGTTAAAACAATCACCCCCGGTGAGGCGTGTGTGATCGCTTTAACGTAGGGGGGCATACATCCCATTCATATCTTTTCAAGATACTTGAAAATTTCTTGGTAAATTTAGCCTTGCCTTGAAAATTTTTGATATCTTTCTTGCATGACTCATAGTGAGGGAACCTTACTACTGACAGTCATGGTTCTTCCTCATGATCTTCCCTTTTACTTTGTCAATCGAAGTCGTAAGATCCTTAGTCCATTGGGGGCTTGGTGTATCTTGCCTCCTTGACGTGGTGAAAGTCTTTCAATATTGTTTCCTTGTACTTTACCGGAAGTATGAGCATACATACTCCCGCTAAAGTGGGGGCTAAATGTAGCGTCCTAAAATTGCGACACTTGCAATTTTGACTGCATTTCGGTCTTCACGATGGCGACGCAACACGCAACCTGAATGGAGACCCCGAAACTTGCTCACGACACTGAAAACTGCATTTTTCAAGCACCCTGGCCTGAACCTCCTTGTACTCTGCTGTCCTGGGAGGTGGGACCAAAGCGCCCAGCGCCCTGGTCCCTGGGTCCTATTTTGGGCCCGGTCTCCTAAGGGGTCTCAGGTCTTTTTGTTTGCAATTTGGAAATTAACTTTCCTGGTCGGTCTAAGGTCGGGAAAATCAGTCTATCAGCCCTAAATGACAAGTATATAAACTACATTTTTCTCTCTCATTTGGGGATAACACATACATGAGGGAAAAGGTGTGGAAACTATACTCAAGCATTCAAGCATTCCTTCAAGCAATTGATCATTTCAAGTCTCCATTCAAGGCTAAGTGTTGCATTCAAGACAAGGATTCAACCATTGAAGAGGAGATCACATACTACATGCTACAACATACAACATCTATACCTTCGCAAATAAGGATACAAACATCCTTAGAACAAGGTATTAGTACTTGTTTTACAGTCATTTACATTTACAGCTCTTGCTCATTTCTTGGTTAATTCCAAAACCGGGGTTTGACCTAAAGGCAAACCCCTAATCCCTAACCCCCCAATCGTCTTCGCTTTTTTGTGTGTAGGTTGCAGGTACGCGGCTGAAATTGAAGATCTGGAATCCTTGTGCAGAGACGAACAGATCCCCCTTCGTTTCGCGGATTTTTCGGAGGACCGTGGTGCCGGGCGCCATCGTCCCGACAACTTTTGCTCAAATTTGCAGGACAGCGCCGTATCGACATTTTACTGCTAATTCCAGGTCCACAGCTTCACCCTATAATCCGAACTCAGTTTATAAGCAAATCTTTGTCACTTTCTATGCATTCCTAGCTTAATTCCTTTATCAATATTCTTTACAAAAGAGGGTAGCCTTGCTGTTTTGACCCTTGAAATTCATTTAGCATCCAATCTTGCATTATGTGGGATTGGATCTTATGAGTTTCAACCTCTCTTTTGAATGTAAAGTCTCTCCCCTAAGTGAAAACCATCGAATCCTAGCGAACCTCCCTTCTCTCTCCTCGGAGTTGGAAGAGGGGAGAACAACTAGGGTTCGATCGCGATTTTCCGCTTTACAGTTCCTTCTCTACTACTGTCTAGGGAAGATGTCTGGATCACTTCAATATCAGTTGGAGTTTCTTGGAATGAGTTCAAGAGGTTTTTAATTCTTGGCAGCACCCATCAAGGAATAAGTCCACTATTTTGTTGTGGAAATTGGCTTTACCCCATATGTGCTGGGGTATATGGAAAGAGAGTAACGAAAGAGTATTCAGAGAGAAGGTGTCTATGGATCAAATAGTGTTTGAGAAAATAAAAAGAAGTGTATTGGAAAATATGAATATCATAGGTGGTATTGCTAAGCCTCAAGACAAGAATGATCAAATAATCTTCAAGAAGTGGAGATTAAAAGGTAGTGATCACTTTCAGACCAATCCTAGAGAGGGTGTGATATGGGAATGTCCTCCCAACAGTTGGATGAAAATCAACTTTGATGGAGCCTCAAAGGGTAATCCTAGTATTGCGGGATGTGGTGTGGTCCTAAGGGATGAACAGGGAAAATGCAAAATTATTAAATGCATACCTATAAGAAATCAAACAAATCATGTTGCTGAGGCTATGGAGGCTTATCATGGGATGGTCCTAGCAAAGGAAGCTAACTGAACCAAAGTCTAGTGTGAAGGAGACTCATTGAATATAATCAACTATTTGAACAAGAAGTTCCTGCCATCTTGGTCAATAAACAATGCTATTAAAGCAACTAATAAAATAAGTGAAACTTTTGAAATGAGTGTTTTTACACACATGTACAAGGAAGCAAATTCATGTGTTGACTGGGCTGCCATCCTGGCCTGTCAAATGGAGGAAATCATTATTATTAATGGTAAGAGAAAACTCGCATGTGAAGCGAAATCCTTGCTCGATCTGGACTGTATCTAAATGAGGAAATGTGGCACCATCAACCATAATTTTTAAATGCTTCTTCCACTTATTTTGAAGTAGGTTTACAACAGAGGTGATGTGCATTTATTTAAGTGTCTTTTCATAATTGCTTGGCATGGATTTAGGGTTGTTTTTCAGGGCAACTACAAAAACCAGTGAAGAAGAATCAGAGCTGAGACAAGGAAATTCAGGGATTGCGAAGGAAAAATGGAAGGGAATAAAAAAAGGTTTGAACCTACCTCTTGCTTGGAATGGAGGAAGAATAGGGAAGTTTGGGAAATTCTTCAGGAGGGGGGGCTGAGTGTGTTTATGAAGAGGCTTAGTTGGAAAGATCCTATGGTTACTAAACACTTTATCCAGAATTGGAAGAATGGCAAAATTTTGGTGGGGACACAGATGATGACTGTGGACGAGGAGATTATTGCTGAAGCCACAGGGATGATAACAGAGGATATGAAATTTTATAGAGATCGTAGCATCTCTGATAAGGCAGCGGACAAATTTCTTGTCACGGAAGGTGAGAAGAAGAAAATGGTGAAGGTCAACAACTCTTATCACTCCCCAAAATGTATATGCAGGCCATGGAGGCTCATTTTATTTGCTACAATTACCTATATAACTTTGGATGGCAGGTTTACAAGAGCTTACGGACACCACTTTGTTTTGCTCAACCATTTTTGCCATGGGGAAAAGGTGAGCTTTCCATATTATCTTGCATGTTCCATGGACCATACTATCAAAGAGATATAGAAAGATCCCGAGGGCGACCATGCTCTTCACGAGGGTCTTATGGCTCTTGTTTATAAAGTGTTGAAAGGGAAATGCATTGAAAAACCTATTAAAGGTAAAAAAGCAAGAGATGATGACACAGAGAGTGAGGTTTGTGGTTTTAACTTCGACTCAGAGACTGAAGGTGACTCAGAGGAGCCAAGTAAAAAGGGGAGGAACAAGGCTAAGAGAAAAAGGATTGTGGTGGATTCAGATATGTCAGAGTCTGAGGCTGAGTCCTTCGAAGGTAAACTCATCAAAAATAAGAAAGGGAAAGGCACCAGAAAGAAAACCCAAAGGAAGAAGAATATCAGCAAGCAAGGTAACAAATATATTAATCAAATTTTGATTAATTCTAATGAAGAGGCAGAGGAGAATAAAAATGATGATGGGCAGGATAAGGAGGGGGATGAGATTCTGGTTGTGGGCAATAATGAGGATTTGAACACTCAAGGTCTACAGAAAGAGGATCAAGAGGACAAAAGGGTTAAATCTAGGGATTGTGTTGGAGAAAATGAGAGTATTAAGGGTTTCTGTGATACCATCAATACAATGGTAAAAGACATTGGCAGCCTGAAGAAAAATATGAATGTTGTCAAAAGAGCCACGATAAGTGACAAACCCCTGACTGAAAATGTTAAAGAGTTGGTGGTGGCAATTAATAATGTTGAAGCCATTGAAAGCATGGTGAGTAAAATTATTGCAATTGAAAATAAGGTTAAGGAGATGGCAGAAAATAAGGAGGTGAAAGGGATGGAAATTGCTATGAACAATCTGGGCAACAAAATTGACAGGATGGAACTCACTATAAAGAAGATAGCTGAACAGAACTTCCAGATTCTCAAAGTCTCGGTGGACAACATGAACATTTTGATTAATAGATTTGATAACGTCAAAGAGAAAGAAGGCGACAAGGATTAGCTGGACAAAAAAGGTCACGAGAAGAGGACTAGAGCCAATACTAGGAATAAGGATGACATCAAAGGCCGAGAGCTGGATGATTTAAAGACCTTTGCAGACAACATGAAGCAGATGGTGGTCCACGCTAAAGATATCATGAAAAATATCTAGCTGTCTCAGTCTCAGTCTCGGTCTCAGTCTTTGTGTTGTCTTTTTGCTTTCCTTTTGCTATCTTTTTCTGGTTCTTCATGTTATGTGTGTTGAGATCCCTTTTTTTGGATGGGATCATTTTTTATTTCTGAAGTGATTAGATATGGTTCTTTCTAGTTCTTTGGCTCTCCTGCTATGTAAAAGGTTCAAGTTCCTTTCAAAAACTTGTTTTTACTTAATCAAAACATACATAAACTCTCACCATATGCATAAATCCAGTCATCAAATTCAAGTAAGAATCACTAGTTACCAATGAAAAGGGTTTAAGTATATCTAATTTCCTTCCTTGAGGGAACAACCTAAACTCATTCTCATAAATTGCCTTGCAAATCATTCAATTAAACAATCCTAAATCAATTAATCAAAATGGTAACCAATCATAAAGACATGAAGACAATAGGAATTAAGACTTAAGATGTTCCAGTCTATATATTAATGCTTTCCATCAAATTCTACACAATTCAAGAATGAGTTTCCAAAAACCAGACAAACCCTAAATACATTTTGCCAGAGTTTTCTTACATAATTCTTGTGTTGATTTCCTAAATAGTCTTGGTATCCATTTATAGAGATATGGATGCAACAAGCTTCGAACTTTCCTAGGAAATTTTGTTATAACCATAATTCCCTCTCAAAAAAGGGTTATAATTATTACTAAAGGAAACAGGAGGAAAACCAATTAGTTAACCAGCTGGATAAAGGCCAAAAGACCTCTCAGTATTCACAGGTCGCATGCCAGGTGTCTTTAATTCCTCAAAAATCCGATTAGCCCAAAAACAAATAGTTACAAGAGCTAACTACTTCCAACTTTCCTGAGGTTTGTTACAATGTTGTAGCATTAGTTGACTATTCTTGAGCCTCTCCTTCTTGCATCACATATTTATCTTTCCATTCTTTGAACACATCATCACTAGGCCAAGAGAAGCTAACAATTTTCTTCTTCAACTTATTTAATCTTTTCCATGTATTTCTTAACTGCTTAACTTCAGTTTCCAGAAAACCATAATGTGACTTTATCCTTTCAATTTCCTCAATTGTTCGAATGAATAAAGATGTATCATCTGAATTGATAACATCATTTATCCGTTGTGATAATTTATGGCCTAACTCACCAAGACACACTTCTTCATCTTTTAACTTGCTGGTGCTAACAAAACCTCCAGCAAATAATTCAAACTTCTGGTTAGCATACTCTTTTCTATACAAGTTTGATTTTCTTTCTAGACCAACTCTTCCCTCTGGCAACCTAGACATACCTTTTACCAACTCACAAGTGGATTTAATAGTGGCATCAGCATCTGCCTCTTCATGAGATGAGGACATAAGTTCCAAATCCACTTCCCTAGCCATCCATTTATTTAAAATTGCCTCCAAAATAGCCTTGTCCTCTTTTAAAGTAGTCAACATTCTCAAAACTCTTTTCATATATATATACACAATAGAAGCCCCAACTATGTCAGCAAACTTCAAAATTGTGCCCCTGATCTTCTCCTCATATTTACTTGCAAACATGGCCTGAGCTTACTTCAATTTTTCCATTTCATCCTGGATAGTCTCAGTAGATTGGAAACCGGGAGTCATAGGGGAAGGAGGAAACTCAATGATTGGAATAGTAGATGGAGGTTTGGATGGAGAGGAGGCAATCATCAAGGTAGAAGATTCACCTTTCTGATGTTGCCCTACTATTTGATTCTTCAATTTTGCAATTGTACTATCCTTTTGAGCTATTTCAATTTTAGCCTCATTATAGGCTTTTAGGATTAACTCCAACTTTACCTAGAGTTCAGTCTTTTCCTTGGCCTCTTTCTCAACTACTGCCATATTGAATTTTGTGGATTCCAAAATTGTACTAGCAGTCTCCACGACCCCTGTGTCCTTCACTCTCTTCACAATCATGCCTCCAGAATAGCTGGCTTCTGAGGAGTCTTTCCTCTTTTTGCTCTCCTCCCTTATTAATGACCACATGACTAAGGCAGCATGATCATTACTATAGGTCACTCCCTCCAGGGGCATTGTTTCCTTCCTTACTGCTTCAATAATTAATGCATTTGCTATGTCCCATTCAAGGAGAATCAAAACTCCAGCTTCGGCAATCATCTTCATTCCTTGCCCTCAGGTAATGGTCTTAAATTCTATCAACATTTTTTTCTTTACATCTGCCTCAACCGCAGACATATCTTTGAGAGGACATTCATTTTTCCTCTTCTCACATCTTGCCTTGAATTGTTCTATATTTTTCCTCCAAACAAATTGCAAAAAGGATCCTGTTTTGACAAAACAATCATCTACCAGAAACTCCTCACTGGCCTGCTTAACGACAGGGTCTAGTTATTTACCTATGAATTCCTCCACAGTCAAGTCTATTTGGGCACTTACTGGTTCCTCCGACATTCCTTCTTTCAACTCTTCATATGTGTCAGCAATTTCCCCAAGACTTCCTAATTGCAACAATTTCTCTGCTACTACTTGCTCATCTCCTATATGTATTAGGGATTGGGAAGGATAATACAAAAGCTCACTTGTATGCACTTCCTTCCCTACCCTCTGCCTTTTAGGGGAATCTTAGACCTCAACTACATCTTATATTACCTTTTTTTCTTTTGAAGTAGAAGGCTCGTCTCTTTTTGGCATTAGTATACTATATGTTGACCTTTTATGCATTACATATTCACCTGGGGGAATCACCTTGGCATAGGCAGGCTTGGCTAAAACCAATTTAGCCTTTTTAGGATTAGCTTTCATCACAGCCTCCTTCTTCTCCTTCAAGGTTTGCATTAAATCCTCAAAATAAACTACCAAAAACTTGATCTTTTCTTGAAAAGGATGAAAGCTAACCAAGGGATCATAACTGCTGTCAAAATGGTGAATGAAATTCAAATTTTTCTTGAAGGCTATCCATTTTTCCTTCCTGACTTGTTGCTCATCTAAATTGAACTCATTCCTTATTACATCCTCAAGGAAGTGAAACCGGTGGGCTTTACCTACACATCTGGCTCTCTTCTTAAACATATTGTTAAAGAAATCCTCTGGATCAACAAACCTTGCCACTACAGTAGATAACCTATGTGGCTGAAAGAAATCATCAAAATGTGTCCAAAAACCCTTGGTGATTACAAATTGATGTGCTAGGGTAACAGTTGGGAAAATTGTTCCCTTCCCCTTATTAGTCAATTATGCTTCCTGTAGGCCTCCAATTTGTCTCAAGACCTCAGCAATTCCTATCTTCAAAGGGACTTGATAGGGCAGCAGATATGGATTTCCTCTAAAACCATAAACTCTAAACACAGTGGAGACTAGGTACAAATATATCACCCCAGTTGTGTACAATTTTGATGTCTTCAGCAAATTCTTTAGGCCTAAGTAATTCAAGGAGAGCTTTAGGAATCCTAGGGTTTTGTGGGCACAAAAGGATTCTAAGCCTAGATGAAAAACATCTATCAAACTTTAAGTAACTTGAGTCTTCTCTATCCCAAGACAAAATTGTGCTCCATAACTAAACAGGCATCTCCTCTCCATCTTTTCCCTTGAGCAAGTCCATTTCACTAGCAAAATATTCAGCACCTTTGAATAAAAACATGTGCATGAGGAGAGAATACCATCCAAAAGGTCTATCCACCTTAGCATTCTTTATCCCTATCAATCCTTCATGAATGGCATCAGTGAGATAAGGTGTAAAATCAAAAGTCACTGCCAAAGATGAGTTCAAAATCTGTGCTATCATGAGCATATAGTGGGTTGGCATGGTAGTTTCCGCATCTTCCCCAAGAATTTGACATAAGGACCAATACATTCCCTTAGCCCTCAAAGTAAATAAATTTAACGAGAAAGGTTCCATGGTTCTCGGGCCTACTATTGTCAGTCCTCCTATTTTGGCAAAGAATTCCTTCAAGGAGCCATTTTTGAGGTGATCTCTTTGTGCCTCATAGACCTTCGCCAACATTTCAAAATTGATAGGCTCCAAATAATTTGACACCTCATTAAGTCAGAAAACTCTCCTGAACTTATCATCAATTATTTCAACTAGAGACCCACCATTTACATTCCTCGCAGTCCTGGTATTGGGATCATAATTGTTTGCAATTTGGATTAACATGTCTATGTCCATGAAAACCCCAGGGACTATAAGCTTCCCAACATCTAGCTCCCATATGATATTAATTGGAGTAGGGTAATTTTGTTGACTGAACCCCACTTTGAAGAGTCCCAGGCCCACCATTCCTATCTGAGCGTCTCTCAACCAGTTCCCTTGATCATATATACCATTGCCAATTCTCGGGTGGGGAGACTTAGGCACCAATTCCTTTATTCTAGCTAAAATATTAGTGGATTGAGTTAATTGCTCTAGAAAATAGTCACAAATGGCTCTCTTCTGATAATCAACCTTCCCTCTGAATTCTCTTCGTGGTGCCATCTCATAATTATACTTATTTCAATGGAATTTCAAACAGACTCTTTGGAAATTCAAACATCCAGTGACCAAGCAAACTGTAATTGTTAAACAATTGCAAAAAACTTACTTGTTGCCTAAGAAATTTTTCCCTATACACTGGTGCTTCTGCAAGATTCCTTGAACGCATAAAAAAAGCTTCAACTCATGTAAGGATTATTATGGCAACTAAGCATTGATTAGAGTCAATTATGCCACATGCTTCGGCAATTAATTCATAAATCGAATTCAAAAATTGGCTCCAACGGACAACAATATTTCTCTAAGTGTTTTGCCTTTTGTTGCTGGTTCGCGGTGCTTAATAGTCGAGCTTCTCCTCGTAGTCATTTAGCGATAGCTGTGAGATCATACAAAACTTGCACGTCCTTTACCTTACCTGAATCATCCTCTTTAGAATGGGTCCCACCACCTTTTCGTTGTTTCGTGAAGGGTAACTTTTGTGCTACTTCCCTTTGTGACACAGTGACGTCCATCAGATCAACAACTAACTGCTCGATCTTTATTCTCCACCATAACCATTTGCCTTTACAACTGACTTTAATCACCACTGCTAGTGATTTTTCTTTGTTTCACAAAGGGTAACTTTCATGCACCTTCGCATAGCGAAACAATGACAACCATTGATCATCTTCGAACGTGCCCGATCATTAACTACCTTAGCCTTCAAAGTGGGCCCCTTATGTAAATCCACTCGCCTGCACACTTCTGCCAAATGTATTAACGTGTATGTCACTTATTTGCTCAAGAAATCTGTCAGGCTCCACATTTTAACTGCCACGTGTCTCACGGAGCCAAGAATTCCATCAACACTACTACTTTATTAAATAGACTAGTTGAAAATCCATTTGGAGCCACACGTCCTATCGACAGATCACCCTCCACTTCTTCTGCACATCCAGTTGTCTTGTAACCTAACTTGCCACGTAACCACCCCTTCATCTGCTACTGGACAACCAGCTCATCGATCGTTGTTTCATTAAGGTAAATTTCATGCACCTTCAAATAGCGAAACAACGATAACCATCCGATCATCTGCAACCTGCTCATTCATTACCTCAGGAATCACTTACTTGTCGGGCCCACCACCTTTTCATTGTTTTGCGAAGGGTAACTTTCATGCCACTTTGCATAGCAAAATAGTGACAGTCATCCGATCATTTTTTAGATGCGCAATCTTTATTTTGCTTTTTCCACAGGTGGTTTTTCGTTGTTTCGCGAAGGGTGACCTTCATGCACATTTGCATTGCCAAGCAGCGATAACCATCAAATCAATAGGAACTTGCACGAGCATTACAAAACTTGACAAACAAATAAATGGGAAATAGAACTTAGGAAAAGGCGACAAGACAATAAAATATTATAACCTGCCTAGGCCAAGACTTTAAAAGGGACCCCCTTTCTAACAATGGACCGACCCTTCCACTTAAGTGGAAAAAGGTAACAAGGAAACATAAGTGAAGGGCCTGCATAAAGAAAAATAAAAAATGCAAAACCTTGAACCCTCAAAACTTCAACCCTTAGGAATGAATATAACACTAAAAACCTGAAAAATTTAGGGATTGCAAGGAAAAACTCCCAATACTCAAAATACTGACAACACATCATGAATTCTTTAAATTCTTTTTTAGGCACCTAAATTGCTATCTGGTTAAAGAACAAATCTATATTTCATGCTTTAAGAAAATTCTAAGAGGTAGGAGAGTATGCTCCTGTCTATATAGACAATCAAAAATCCAAACCCTTGAGGCATTTTCTTTAAGTTTGAGATTTGTATATCTTTAGTGGGCCTGCCCTCCCGAGGAGCTAATAACTCAAAGCCATTACGATCAGTGAGAGAGAAACAACCCAAGTGGGAATCTCTAAATGCCAAGTACTCCAACCCACTATAAAATAAACGTAATTTGATGAAAATCAAGTGAACGACAGTGCTCGAGAATAGCTCTCCTCTATACCTTCGGGTATATTATGTTGGCATATGTGCAAAGCTTGATGACATGATGATATTGTATGTTGTCATTGATGTCAATATGCTGAAGTATGAACCGGTATATTGAAATAAACAAACTGGTATATGGGAAGTTTTGTATCGGGGTTTCATTTGGCATGACTACCGGTTGGTAGTCTCAACCTCAGGGTTTCTGGTTGATGCATTCCAAAGCCTGTGTGATTCAACCGATGACATCTTGTGATGAGTTAGCATTGTAATGAAGATCAAATAGTGTTTCCACATCAGCCTTGTCCGCATGAAGGATTCCCTTGAGGATCTTGCATGGAGATTGATCCTATCTACCTCGGTAATGTGCAAAGTCTCTGTAAATGGTGGAGAACGCGTGTTCGGTTATCTACTTCCTAAAGTAGAAAAGAATGAACATTGGAGAATGTCTTGAGATCTGTTCAAGACTGTTGTATTCAATGCAGTATGATTAATGGTCAGGATTGAATAGATTGAATTGTTAAACCTAAATGTTTAGGGTTTATGCTACCGACCTATCTATTTCCTATAAGGTCGATGATGTTTTTCATTTTGAAGTTGTTGGCAAATGTTATGTGTGTATCCAAGTGAAGAGATACTTGATTCTTGCCAGACCAAAGAAGTGTGTTGATACTTGCAGAGTGTGATTGCAGAAGCAAAGGAGCTAAAGTGGACCTTCCTTGGCATTAAAGTGTTGTTATCAGATCAGTGTATTACCTATTGACTTCTAACCATTTCAACAGTCAGAAAATCCCTTAACAGGGTAGCTTTAATAGGCTTTTGTGTAAATCCTTTAACAAGGTGACTCAATTCAATGAGTTCTTCAAATCCTCTTGCGAGGTAACCTTTAACAGGGTTCTAACCTTTAACGAGGTGATCCCTAGCAGGATCGGTTCCTAGCAGAACCTATTGTAAAAGTCTTTAACCGAACTAGGCTCCTAACAGAGCGGACTTCAAAAGAGTTCAAAGAACAGCTTGTGGGTATTCATCCCCACCGTGGTTTTTCCTAGTTGGGTTTCCACATGAAAAATCAATGTGTCATGTGTGATGCTTTAATATTTTCTATCAAGTGGTAAAGCATTTTGAACCGGCAATCATTATATTTCTGATGATATATTACTTGTTTATGCATACGGGTGAAGTGGAAATGAGATATTAGATTGTGTAGAGATCTAAGTGTTTACCAGTTTATGTCTTTCATACTCTCACTGTGTTTTACCGGTAGTGCCCGGATTCAGACCAGTGTTACTGTTTACCAATTAAGTGCAGTCTTTGCAATCAAACTAGTTCAGGGAAAGCTTTTATCTATACTGAATCACCCCACCCTCTCAGTACCGGTTTATTACTAACTGATTCATCATTATTCATCAATTGGTATCAAAGCTTCTTCCAGGTCCTCTGTGTTGTAAGCTTAACTACTTGAGGAAAAGATCCTACTCTAATGATGAAGAGGGAAGGTCCAAATTTCAATAGATATAACTTTAAGATATGGAAGGACAGAATGAAGATCTACATCAGAAGCATGGGTGTTCAACACTGGAGCTATGTTGAGAATGCTTATGTTATTCCTACCGGTATTCTCATCAATGATCAAAAAAGAGAGATTCAGGAGAATGGGCAAGTCATGGAAGCCCTAATCAGTAGTCTATCTGACATTGAGTTTGTTGATGTTCAGGATAAAGATAATCCCAAAGAAGTATGGGATGCTCTGGAGAATATCTATGGCGGTGATGAGCATGTGAAACAAGCTAAGGAAGAGAGCCTTAGGGGAATGTTTGAAGACATGTAGATGGTTGAAGGAGAGATCATTCAACAATATGGAATAAGAATCAAAAGTGTTGTTGGAGACATCAAGAGTGTAGGAGGTAAAATAGATGATTCCACTATTATTAGAAAAGTCTTGAGATCCTTATTACCAGTCTATGCAATAAGGGTTGTTGCTATTCATGAGTTGAGGTCTATAGACAAGACAAAGGTATCCCTAGACTCCATCATTGCTAAGTTGACTGCATATGAGCTAAATAATTATGATGGCAGTATTCAAAAAACTGAATCAGCCTTTAGAGGGGTTGTTGCACCATCTAGAAAGGGAAAAGAAGCTAGTACCAGTTGTGAACCAAGGCAAAGCAGAGAAATGGATGATGAGGAGATCCTGATGGAATTTGAAGCTCTTCTTGCCAAGAGACTTCCTAAGGGAACTGGTAAATATAGAGGTAAGCTCCCTTTAAAATGCTTTTCTTACAATAGGATAGGATACATTGCTATAAACTATCCTAATGGTGATAATAAGGACAAATCGAAGAAGTTCAAGAAGTCCAAAGGAGGAAATAGGAGAAACTGTTTTGTAGCAATTGTTGAAGGTGTCACTGATGAGGAATCAGAAGATGAAGAAAGTGAAGACATTGTGTTTGTAGCAGTTAAGGAAGATGTGTTAGACAAGAAGGCTCTTGTCTCCTGCTTTGATAGTTCCAATGAGTGGATTATTGATAGTGGTTGTTCTCACCACATGACTAGTGACCGAAGTAAGTTTCCATCTCTGGAAGAGTATGATGGTGGTGTGGTCTGATTTGGTAATGATGCACCATGTATGGTAAAAGGCAGAGGGTCCATCTCTCTAAATGGATAAAGTAGTGTTGCTAATGTGTATTGGGTAGAAGGTCTCAGGCACAACCTTTTGAGTGTTGCCCAGCTGAATGACAATAGACTCACTCTGGAATTCAAAGATGGAGTGTGCAAAATAGAAGGAAAGAGTGTTGAATTCATGGCCACTGGTATGCAAACCAGAGGTAACTTATTTCAGCTAAATGCAAATATTAGTACATGTCTAATGGCTAAGTTTGATGATAGCTAGATATGGCATAGAAGACTCTACCATGTAAACTTTGATAATATTGTGAAGGCTAATAAGATCAAGACAGCTAGAGGATTGCCTATGCTGAGCAAACTAGAGAATCCTTTGTGCAGAGAGTGTCAACTAGGGAAAATATCTTCCTCAACCTTCAAAGGTAAACCTTTCACTGCAGACAATTTACTTGATCTTGTGCATACTGATTTGTGTGGTCCTATGAAAACTAGGAGTGTGCAAGGAGATAGGTACTTTATGATTCTCACTAATGACTTCTCAAGAATGATGTGGGTCACATTCTTAAAAGATAAGTCTAAAGCTTTTGGAAAGTTCAAATCTTTTAGAGCACTAGTCGAAAAGGAAAGTGGTAAGAGGATTAAGTGCCTAAGAACTAATCAAGGAGGAGAATTCACTTCCAGTGAATTCAACAAGTACTGTGATGAGAATGGCATCAAGAGGCAACTATCTACCCCCCAAACTCCACAACAAAATGGCCTAGCAGAGAGGAACAACTGGACTGTAGTTGAAGCAGCCAGAACAATGTTGATTCAAGGGAAGGTTGCTCACACCTTCTGGAGAGAAGCGGTGAGCACTGCAGTCTACACTATGAACTAGGTACTCATCAAGAAAGGTAAGGATAAAACACCTTATGAGTATTGGACTGGTAAGACTCCTGTAGTAAGCTACTTTAGAGTGCTTGGTAGTAAATATTATATCAAGAGGAATGAACATCAAAGCAAGTTTGATGCAAAATGTGATGAGGGAATATTCCTAGGATATTCCACCAATAGTAAAGCTCTCAAGTGTTTCAACAATAGGACTCAGAGAATTATTGAAAGTATTAATGTTAGAGTGGATGAAACCTCTAAGAAACCTGAGGAAACTAACAGTGAGTGAGTGGTAGATGAACTGGTTGCAACCTTCTAGGAACCAGTTGCAAAACAACCTAGTACCAGTAACAATGCTCCTACACTGGTAGATGTTGATGTTGATGAAGATGAGGATGAAGAAGAAAAGCAAGAGGAAATAGCTAAGATCATTCCTAGGTATGTAAAGTTGAATCATGATCCAAAGTAGATCATAGGAGACAAGGATGCAGGAATTCTTACAAGAAGAAAGGTAAGAGAAAATTCTTGCATGATCTCTGAATTTGAGCCTAAAACATTTAAAGAGGCACATAAAGATGAAGACTCGATCAAGGCAATGGAAGAGGAACTTGACCAGATAGAAAAGAATGGTACATGGTCCTTGGTACCCAAACCTGAGTATAAAAATGTCATTGGCACCAAATGGGTTTTTCAGAAATAAGCTGAATGAAGATGGCATAGTGGTAAGAAACAAAGCTAGACTGGTGTGTAAGGGATATGCTCAAGAAGAAGGAGAAGACTATGGAGAAACCTTTGCTCCAGTAGCTAGATTGGAAGGAGTTCATATGCTTCTTGCATATGCAGCCTTCAAGGGATTCAAAGTATATCAAATGGATGTAAAATCTACATTTCTGAATGAAATACTTGAAGAGGAGGTGTATATAGAGAAACCAGATGGGTTTGCCCTATCAGAAGATAGTGACATGGTGTGTAGGCTACATAAAGCCTTGTATGGATTGAAGTGAGCACCTAGAGCATGGTATGAATGCTTACACTCCCATCTTGTGAAGATTGGATTTGAAAGAACAAGTGAAGATAACAATATCTATTTGAAGTCAGAAGGAGATCAAATTCTAATCTGTGAAGTATTTGTTGATGACATATTTTTGGTGGAGATGACAAGATGAGTCATGATTTTGCAGATGAGATGAAGAAGGAATTTGAGATGTCACTTATAGGGGAGATTAAGTTCTTCATTGGACTACAGATTCAACAAATGAAAGATGGTATCTTTATCACTCAGTCCAAGTATGTCAAAGAGGTGTTGAAGACCTTTGGCACAAAAGAGAGAGAAAACCGGTTGGTACACCGATGGTGACCGGTTGTAAATTATCAAAGGAGGATGACTCAGCATTGGTGAATGAGAAAAAATACCGATCAATGATTGGTAAGTTGCACTATGGAGTACATAGCAGACCATACATTGCACATGCAGTAGACATTACTGCATGGTTCCAGAAAAGTCCAAGAGAATCCCACTTAGTAGCAGTCAAGTAGATTTTTAGATATTTGAAGGGAACTATTGACTATGGATTATGGTATCCATACAATAATGATTTCAACCTGAAAGTGTTTACAGATGTTGATTGGCCCGGTAATGTGGATGACCAAAAAAGCATAACTGGTGGTGCATTCTTTCTTGGTGGTAGAATGGTCTCATGGATGAGTAAGAAGCAGAGTTGTATCTCTCAGTCTATAGCAAAAGTGGAATATGTTGCAGCATTTATGAACTACACCCAGACAATTTGGATGAAGCATATATTAAGTGGCTTCAAAGTTCCTGTATCTGAACTGGTTAGTATATTTTGTGACAACACAAGTGCAATTAATATTTCCAAGAATCCATTTTTACATGCTAGAACCAAGCACTTCAAGCTCAATTATCATTTCTTGAGGGAGAAGGTTCAGAACAAAGAGGTTGTATTGGAACATGTTTCCAGTAAGGAGTAGTTAGTAGACATATTCACCAAGCCTCTACTGAAGGCTACATTTACCTATCTAAGAGGTGAATTAGGGGTGTTGCCCCTTCAAGAGGTGAACTAAAAGTGTGTGCTCCATATTGGTCAGGTATTGCATTGATAAATTTTTTTCAAGATTGGTGTGTAGAAGGATGCTACTCCTTAGGGGGAGCAGCATAGTGGAACATAGCTACTTGTGCCTCCACTTTGGCATTGTTGTCAAAGGGGGAGAAGATGTGAAGCAGAGAAGATATCTACAGTATTGGGGAGAAGATGTGAAGTAGAGAGATATCTTTGTATATTTCCATCAATGCCAAAGGGGGAGATTGTTGGCATATGTGCAGAGCTTGATGACATGATGATATTGTATGTTGTCATTGATGTTAATATGTTGAAGTATGAACCGGTATATTGAAGTAAGAAAACTAGTATATGTGAGAATCGGTATGATATTGTGAACCAGTATATGTCAAAAAGTGAAGCGGTATGTTGGAATGAGAACCAGTATATGGGAAGTTTTGTATCGGGGTTTCATTTGGCATGACTATCGGTTGGTAGTCTCAACTTCAAGGTTTTTAGTTGATGCATTCCAAATCCTGTGTGATTCAACCGATGACATCTTGTGATGAGTTAGCATTGTAATGAAGATTGGATAGAGTTTCCACGTCAACCTTGTGTGCGTGAAGGATTTCCTTGAGGATCTTGCATGGAGATTGATCCTATCTACCTTAGGAATGTGCGAAGTCTTTGTAAATAGTGGAGAGCGCATGTTGGGTTATCTACCTCCTGAAGCGGCAAAGAATGAATGTTGGAGAATGTCTTGAGATCTGTTCAAGACTGTTGTATTCAATGCAGTATGATTAACAGTTAGGATTGAACCGATTCAATTGTTAAACCTAAATGTTTAGGGTTTAGGCTTTATGCTACCGACCTATCTATTTCCTATAAGGTCGATGATGTTTTTCATTTTGAAGTTGTTGGGAAATGTTATGTGTGTTTCCAAGTGAAGAGATACTTGATTCTTGCCAGACCAGAGAAGTGTGTTGATACCTACAAAGTGTGATTGCAGAAGCAAATGAGCTAAAGTGGATCTACCTTGGCATTGAAGTGTTTTTATCAGATCAGTGTATTACCTATTGACTTCTAACCCTTTCAATAGTCAGAAAATCCCTTAACCGGGTAGCTTTAACAGGCTTTTGTGTAAATCCTTTAACAGGGTGACTCAATTCAATGAGTTCTTCAAATCCTCTTGTGAGGTAATCTTTAACAGGGTTCTAACCTTTAACCGGGTATTTAGCCATCCCTTAACCAGGTGATCCCTAGAAGGATCAGTTCCTAGTAGAACCTATTGTAAAAGTCTTTAGCCGGACTAGGCTCCTAACATAGAAGACTTCAAAAGAGTTCAAAGAACATCTTGTGGCTATTCATCCCCACCATGGTTTTTCCTAGTTGGGTTTCCACGTGAAAAATCAGTGTGTCATGTGTGATGCTTTTCATGTGATGCTTTAATATTTTTTGTCAAGTGGTAAAGCATGTTGAACCGGCAGTCATTATATTTCTGACGATATATTACTTGTTTATGCATACGAGTGAAGTGGAAATGAGATATTATATTGTGTAGAGATCTAAGTGTTTACCGGTTTATGTCTTTCATACTCTCACTGTGTTTTATCGGTAGTGCCTGGATTTAGACCGGTGTTACTGTTTACCAGTTCAGTGCAATCTTTGTAGTCAAACTAGTTCAAGGAAAGCTTTTGTCTATACTGATTCACCCCCCCCCCTCTCTGTACTGGTTTGGTACTAATTGATTCATCATTATTCATCATATTAAACCTTGGTTTTCAAGGCTGGGAGACCACTTAATTGAGTTTATACCCTGACGCACCTAACAAATCCCTTACTAGTTCCAATTAAGATTAGAAGCTGCCCGGTTCACCTCTGAAAGGGGGGATATTCTTTGTGCAAGAGAGATAGTAACTCTCCCAAGATACTTGTCATTTTGTGCCCCCATTAGCATTTGGAGTTAGCTAATACGACATTGAGAATCCATTGCGTGAGACTCAGCGGCTATATTCTGATTAGCTATTGGATGTGTACCTGACTCTGCAAGAAAAGGTTTTCTTCTCTCACCAATTTCCATAGGGTTAGTGTGTTGTGATTGGATTCATTATACATATTGCATGTTTACTGTGTTTTCATCCCTGAAACTGAAACTAAAATACCAAAATTGGAGAAAAAAATAAACAACTCAGTAGTCAAAACTTTGTCCGTGTCAAAAACTAGTCTATCCTAGTCAAAACTCTGTCTATGTCAAAACTAGTCTATCCTAGTCAAAACTTTGTTCGTGTCAAAACTAGTGTATCCTAGTTGAAACTTTGTCCATGTTGCAAACTAGTCTATCTCAGCTATCTAAAAACTCAGTCCATCTCAAAATTGGTCATCGTCAGTCATTAAAAACTCAGTCTATCAGAAATTTTGTCTCTGTCCAATAAACTATCGTACGAGTCTTCTAATGTCATACGAAATTTCATCAGGTCTAACAGTTTGTCATTTGAGCCTCAGTTATGTGTCGTACGAAACCTGATAAACTGTCGCCCTGCTTAGGTAATTATCATCTGGTCTCTGATTCTATGTCGTATGAAACACCTTTGCATTCATCAATTTGTCGTATGAGGCATACCCATCTGTCGTACAAGCCTAGACAACAACTCGTACGAAATACTACTAATATCATCCTGGAGCTATTAGACTGTCATCTGGTCCTATAAAACCTGTCATACAAATCTCTGATTTTGTCAATCCAGAATAGTCAAACTTGCCTAAAATAGTCTACAGCGAGCATAAAACTGGTTATCATCATTCTGAGCATAAACAAATCTAAATATTTTACTTCTATCCTTGTGTTGCATGATTTTGTCGATAATCTTTCAGCTAGTTCAATCATCCATTTATCAAACTTAAGTTACCTAGATAACATCTTACATAGGATAGATCTTTCCTGAAACCATACTGAGTCTTAGTCACTTCTCTCAAATCAAACTAGGTAACTTAGATAACATCTTACATAGGATAGATCTTTCCTGAAACCAGACTACATCTTAGTTGCTTCTCTCAATCACTACGTTAAACGAACAAATAGCTACAATTTGATCTTGACTTTTGCATCACAGACAGCTCTAGGTCACATCAATCAATAAAAATGCCTACTCAAACCAGAAGCTCTTCTAAAAATTCTGACAAAAGTAAGAAGCCCATGGTTACCTTGGCCCAACAAATTTAAGATCTCAAGAGAGAAATATATGACATTCAAACTCAACGAAAAGATTCAATGACCCCTCTTGAGATTAAATTTCATGATATCAAGAACACTAGACTTCAATAAATGCTCAAACAATTACATAAGTTGGATCAGAAAGTAATTGGAAATGAAAATCAAAAACTCATACAAGATCACAAGGCATCTTCACCAAGACAAAAAGACATCTATTCCCTAGATAGACAGTTTACACCTTTGGGGCAATCTATTGAGTCAGTTTTAGAAGAGCTTCTTAAGAACAATCTTATCATATTACCTAAAAATACCATGTGGGGATGTGAAGTTTTGAGTAAATATTGTGCATACCATAGGCATAACAAACATAAGACTTCAATGTGTGTGGAATTAAAACATAAAATTCAAGACCTCCTTGATGAGGGTGTTATTGAAATTGAAGATTCTAAAAATTCACCTAAGGAGAAACTAGATGTCAATACCAAGCATGATCAAAATGATGAACCTATGTCTAGCAATGGCCCACATGTAGCCTCCATCTCTTCAATGATGCCTCCATATCCTAAGGCTTCTCAACAATAATCCATACCATATCCCTCAAAGGATGAACGTAATGATGAAACTTCTCATGTTGATCCTCTAGGGCCATCTCAAGGGTCATCCCATCCAATGGTTGAAAAAGATCTTACCTCCCTAGAATCCTAGGAGGATCCCATTATACCTTTCCATTTCTTCCAAGATGATCCCCTTCTATCTCAAGAGAAAAGCATACTTCCTGAGGAATATCATGATGCCTCTTCTACCTTTTCAAACGATCCTATTCAAAATGAAGAGTCAAATACTCTATCCAATGGTCTTCTTCCATGTCAAAATCAAATTATACCTTCATCTCCTTATCATAATCCTCCACGTTCACCTCAACGATGCATCAAGCCTACAAGCCCTCTCATGGTCCTACAAGTCAAAATATTTATAAACACAAAGGGGTAGACCTTCACAAGCAAGAATCCCACCATGTTAAAGAAAATATTAAGGGTCATGGCCTCAGTGACATTCATCAAGATGGTGGTATCCCTACTAAACCAAAATCTAGGTACACGCTGATGAATAATAAGAGGGGGGGGTGAATTAGTATACCAAAAATTAATGTACTTAAACACTTTACTAGACTAGCAGTAAACCGGTAAAATAGTTTACCAAACAAACTGGTTAACACACATGCAAACCAAATAGAAAATAAGGCATTCACCCACAGAAGCACAATCACCATAACACAAGAGATTTTGTCATGGAAACCCAAATGGGAAAAACCATGGTGAGATGAAAATCACAAGTAACTATCTGCAGAATAGGAACCAGACCAGTTAAGGTCATACAATGTTCTTTACCAGAACAGATCCTGTTAGGAATCTCAATCTCTGTTAGGAGATAAGTCTGATTAAAGGCTACCTTTCTAGAGGATTTTAGATCCATAGATGTGAACCACCTTGTTAGAGGATTTACAAAAGGCTTTTTGGGCCTACCCAGTTAAGGGCTTCAAACTTGTTTAAGATGTGAGTAATCAACAAGTGAGTGATCTAGCAAATAGCACAGATTGCTTGGTTAGATCCTTGATAGCTCATTCCTAATGCATTCCAGCATTACTTCAGTCTTCAACACATTCATGCTCTGCTTTTTTCATAGACCTGAACTTATCTTCTATATGCACACTTACAAAAACTCATCAACCATCTTAAAACCCTAGCAACAACCTAAAACCCTAGACATGATGTCCTTATAAAGGAATCTGATTTCATGTTGGTCCAATAGGATTACAATACAATTTCCTAGGTTCAATGCATCTAGACATGTTTGGTAAAACAACACAAAAAGCACCGCCAAAGTGTCAGAACTGCAAAATAATCGATGGATGGTAACTCATCACAAAATGTCGGTTGGTAACTCATCACAGAGTATTATCGGTTCATACAAAATACCGATTTAAGCAAAATACCGGTTGTCGGTTTGAAAAAATGAAGACTGGGAAATATGAGTTGTGTTTCTTTGTTCCTTCGTACCACTTGAGATCCTCGAACTGCTTGGGGTCTTCATACCGCTTGAGATTGATAAACAGTTTCTGCAAAACACCAATAGTCTAAAGACTATAATACATCATATTGGTTGGAACAAATATCGGTTGAGCTTTAACTCATACATACAAAAAGTGATCTCAAATCAAGTGTGTGTCCATCAATGACAATCATAGCATCAATCATCAAAAATGCCAACAATCTCCCCCTTTGGCATTGATGGCAACACTTAGGAAAATTTTGACATCTAAGTGTTTTACAACAATGCCATAATCAAAATTACTCCCCCTAAGCATATACACTATCCCTTTTGGAGAAAATACAATGTATACTACTCCTTAATAGAAATAACATGAAATTATACATCAAAACATTCAAAATTTATACTTCTCCCCCTTTGCCAACAATGACAAATACATTGCAGACTAACCCTTGTTTCATTAGTATTTAAATAATAAGTATTTATGACAGTAAAGAGTAAAACTTGTCAAAAAGTGATTTAAAGTCCTGCAAAAATTGCTTCATGGATAAGGACCATGAGTCAAGTAGGGAGGTAGCCACCTCTTTCTCTGTCTGCATCTGGGAGACCTGTTCTTCCATGGCATCTATTGTGCTCATCTCTTGAGTGACCATTAGGGCATCAAGATTTAGATAGCATTTCTGGAGAATTTGTAGTCTTGGCAGTAGGACTAGTTGAAGTTCCTACAAATTTTGTGTCTGGTTGCTTATCTCTACCTCTAGTCTTGTAGACTAAAGTTGAAACTGGTGAGCAGTTTGTCCATATGTGGAGAAGGAGTCATAGGGCATCTTGAAGGTGCTAATAAATGACTGCATATCAGTTTGCAGTTTGTCCTTTTGAGTGAGCACATCATCATAGAATAAATGAGGTTGGAAAATCTTGTTGAGTAGTAGATTTCCCTCATCCATTGCATCTCTAATGTCCTTTTGTGCCTTTTGAAGATCAGACTAGAGGTCTATTAACTTTCTCACCAAGGCAGTGTCCAGAGCCTTTTGATGTTCCTTCTTAGCATTTGCTTTTGCAACCTCTTCTAGGCTTTGCACCTGGTCTTCTACAACTGTGCATAGGAGCTTCAATTGTGCAAGTGAGGAATCGGTATTGGGAAGGTTCATACCGGGTATCAAACCAGTAAGAGTGTCCACCACAGCTTGGATCACATCTTGCTCCTTTTTCCTCCTTATCATTTCTAGGCGTTCTTGAGCAACCTTAATGCTCTGCAAAAACTCAGATTCGTTTGTAGACTAGAGGTCAATGGGACTAGTAATGTCAGTTGGTTTAGTCTGACTACTCATTGCCATTAGGGTCTCCACCTGTGTGCTCTTTACCACTGCTTCCTTGTCCTTGGCTTTTTGCTTATCTTTTTGAGCCTTCCTCTGCTCCTCTTCTTCTTTCTTTCTTTTCTCTTCTTCTTGTCTCTTCTCTTCATCTTTTTGCTTCTTCTCTTCTTCATCCTTCTTCTTCTCCTCTTCCTTCTTCCTCTTCTCTTCTTCATGTTTCTTCTCTTCCTCTTTCCACTTCTCCTCTTCTTTCTTTTCCTCTTCCTTCTTCTTCTTCTCTTCCTCTTTCCACTTCTCCTCTTCTTTCTTTTCCTCTTCCTTCTTCTTCTTCTCTTCCTCTTGTTTCTTATTTTCCTCTTCTCTTCTCTTCTTCTCCTCTTCTTTTCTTTTATCCTCTCCCTCTTTCCTCTTTTCCTCCTCTTTTCTCTTATCCTCTTCCTCTTTCTTCTTTTTCTCCTCTTTTCTCTTATCTGCTTCCTCTTTCCTCTTTTCCTCTTCTTTTCTCTTATCATCTTCCTGTTTCTTCTTTTTCTCTTCTTTTCTCTTATCCTCTTCATTTGCCTGTTTCTTCTTTTCTGCTTCCTGTTGCTTCTTTTCTTCTTCTGCCTGCTTTTCTTGTCTTGTTCCTTCTGATGGTGTACCCTGAGTAACATTTTCACCATCTAAGGCATCAACATCAATGGGGTCCATTTGTTTTGTGACCGGTTCTCCTTCACTATTATACACCTCATCCAGTTTGCCAGTTCCTAGTTCTTGCTCAACTTTAGTGTTGGCTTCAGCCACTTGATGCATCTTTAGAGCTTCTTGAGCATGAGTATGTGTATCTTTTATCACTTCATGAACTTTTCCTTCCAGTAATAGGAGTTTTCTTCTTCTCATGAAGAAGAGGCCTTTGTATTTATTCATAACTTTGAGAAGTTCTGAATTTGATACATCAGGAAAATATTGAGCAAATATTTCCTCCCTCATTTCGTGTTCCTTTTCTATGGAAATGCGCCATTTGTTGTCTAAAGAATTAGAAAAAGAATCCGGTGTCTCAGATCTAATTTCTGAAGGCGACCGGTCATTAACACACAAATACTTAATGATTTCCTGTTCAACTTCTTCCTTTTCATCATCATTGAAGTCATCAAAACAATCAATTAAATCATTCAACAATTTTCTCCTAATATTCTTTATAGTTCTTTGACAATGTGTCAAAGGTTTGTAAGAAGAAATATCAATATTTACTGGTGCAGATGATGCCGGTTCATTCTTTGTCTTTTTCTTTGTTTGCCTAGTCTTCTTAAGCGGTTCTTCTGACACAGTTTCTTCGGAGTCTGGTGTATTGCTTTTTGTCTTCCACTTCCTCTCAAAGACTTTGGTAGGTGCAGCTTCTAGTTTCTTCTTAGCTAGTGACCACTTGGTCACTTTGGGACTGGCTGCAGTAACCAGTGCCGATGTTGAAGGCACTGCCTTTCCTTTCTTTTTTGAGGGTTCTACAACTAGTGTAACCCTTTCCAAATAGGTGCCAGTTCTCTTTGCCTTAGAATCAAGGGGTAAGGTGATTAGGGTAGAAGCATACCCATCTAACATGTCATTCATTACCTCATATCCCATTGGTTCCACTTCTTAATGTCTGGGCTCAATGGCCTCCATTATGCATTCATCTACTTTGATGGTGAAGCAGATGTCTTCCTCATACTATTTGACTATATCATTGGATAATCTTATCCTTTGGCTCATCTTGTGTTTGAACTCATCAAAGTATTTGTTCAGCACTTCTGGATAGCTAGTTCCAACCACTTGTAGGATTTCCTTGATTTGTTTTGTCACCGATTGGTCACCAGACCATTGAATATCACCTACTCTTGGAAAGTAGCCTTGAAAGTAAAAGAACAACCCAACCAGTAGTTGTCTAAACTTAAATCCTAGTGCATTGTCCTGTTTGATCGAATTAAGATTCAACAGAAGTTGTCTTTGCATACAAGTGCATAGATCAAACGATGCATCTTCCTTGATCATCCTGTAAGTAGCATTTACCGCTGCAGTAGAGACATAATTAATTCTGCTAGCAGAGAACGTTCGGTAACCTATCACCATGCAGGCATACTTGACCAGATTGTCCTTGATTGAGTTGATGGTTATTCCACGTGAGTCGCTCACTGAACCGGTGAGCTTGGACATTATAGTCTTGCTGACCTTCCTTGGGGTTAGCACTTCCCCTGTGTTACAGAAATTGGTGATGGCATGAATTGCTTCCGGTGTGATATCATGCGTCTACTCTAGGTACATCTTATCACCATGTACCCTTCTTAGAATAATACAAATGTGATCATCCAAAAATTCTTCAAGAAAGTAAACTACATTGTGAAGGTTCTTCTTTTCCAGAATGTTGAATTCCGGTTTAATCTTCTTATCCTTTCTGCAGAACAAGCTCAGCTGGGAATGGATCACAAGAGACCCTAGGTCTTCAATTTTGTAGTCTATGTAATTGGAAATGCCTTCTTCTACTATAACACCAGCAGGTACTTGAGATAGGGCATTGTATTTCGACTTTTGTTGAATGAGGTCCATAGAATCAATGGGTGCACTAGAGCTATCATGTGATGCGGAAGCCATGATAAATGGAGAATTATGAAAAATACCTTTGTAGATCAAAATTTAGGGCTTCGTAGTTTGAACTTTGTCACACACTCCTTCGGTTGCAGAGATATCGCTTTGCGTTCTACACTCCTCCAATAGATGTTTGCTTCAGATTCTTCTCCAAGAATTTGATAAATTCTTTGAATCGTAGTGTAAATCACTTTTCTTCGCTCTGCACTTGAAAAAATTCTACGCTCAAAAAATGATAAGTGAGAAATGATTTGAAAGTTCCTTTTAAACAGGTTCTCCACCGACCATAATAAATGCTCCACTATTAGGGCATAAACCCTAATTTGCCTTTTACCATTTCTAGTCTTCTATCAACTAACAGGTATCACATACTGGTTAAGGTCTTTTACCGGTGTAAATCGGGGGTTCAAAGTATTTCACTGTTTTCTCCCCCTAAGCTTTTCTGATGCTTAGTTTGCTAGTTCCATGATTTCCACACTAGGTGCAGAACCTAGTTCTTCTTGCAACACTGCAGGTTTCTTTTTCTAGGTTTTGTTCATATCCACTTGAACAGTTTCAATATCAATCTTTCCTTCTGGAGTGACCGGTATGTTATCCGATATGCTCTTTCTTGTTCTGCAGAATCTGGCAATGTGACTCAGTTTGCTGCAATGATAGCAGACAATTCTAGGTGCTCTCCATGGTCCATTATTCATGTTACCGTTCTTCCTCCTGCATGTTGCAGCAGTGTGACCATGACAATGATAGATCAAACAATTCGCTCTCCATCTGGTTGCCTCTTGATATCCACTGCTTCCCGACTGATGATTAAAGGTATTAAACTGGTTGGGATTTCAGTTCACAAAAGGTTCCAAACCCACTCCTTGAGTCCTCTGAGGATATCTTCCAGTGTTGTTCATAATAGACCTGTATTCAGATGCTCTATGCCCAAACTTGTTGCATGCATAACAATTACCATTGAACTTATTGGATCTAGGTACATTGTTTATAAAGTAAGGAAAATTATTGTAGGCTTTGCTCCTACACACATTAGCAGTATGTCCTTTAAGATAGTTAAAGCAAAAAGGTTTGAACTTTTGCTTACCTTTATCTCATGATGTCAGTTGTTTCTTTGATGCTCCATCTTTTGTTCCAGAGGTCTCACCTTTCTCATAATCAGAGAAACCAAGTCCATTGGTATTCTTTACCGATTTAGCTGATTCAAGCTTCTACTCTAGCTTGATAGTACTCTTGTTGAACTTAGCAAGAATTTCCTTTGACTCAGAGAGTTCTTTGGAAATAGCAGCATTTGTTTCCATCAAGTTTGCATTCTCAGAGATGGCTATGTTTAGTTCTCCTTGCATGTCTTCCTTTTCCACTTTTCTCGCATGGAGTTGAGCAGTTAGGGCACTGATTTCTTGCTTCAGCTTAGAGATTTCATGATCTTTGTCTTTTACCAGATCTTCAGCTTTCCTTTGGTTCTCAAGATCTTGACACATTCAGATAGTCAGTCCTTCCAACTCCTTTCTTAGGTTGGAATTGGATTCATTCAGCTTTTCTACTTCTTGAATTAGGGCTTCCATGTCCGCTTCATCAAAAGAACTATTTTCAGATAGCTCCATCAGTTTTTCAGCATGTTCTCTCCTTTTTGCCTGAGAGGCCTTATATTTGACCATCAGTTCATCATAGGCTTGCTCAGACAGAGTGAGCCGATGAGTAAGTTCCCTCATAGTATATTCCCCCATATCTCTTTCCAAGTGGTTAAACTTATAGAAAGGTTGGCTCTGATACCAATTGATGAATACTAAGAGGGGGGTGAATTAGTATGCCAAAAATTACTGTACTTAAACACTTTACTAGACTAGCAGTAAACCAGTAAAACAATTTAGCAAACAAACCGGTTAGCACACATGCAAACCAAATAGAAAATAATGCATTCACCCATAGAAGCACAATCACCATAACACAAGATTTTGACATGGAAACCCAAATGGGAAAAACCACGATGAGATGAAACTCACAAGTAACTATTTGCAGAATAGGAACCAGACCGGTTAAGGTCTTACAATGTTCTGTACGAGAACAGATCCTGTTAGGAATCTCAATCTCTGTTAGGAGATAAGTCTGATTAAAGATGCTAGAGGATTTTAGATCCACAGATGTGAACCACCTTGTTAGAGGATTTACAAAAGGCTTTTTGGGCCTACCCGGTTAAGGGCTTCAAACTTGTCGAAGATGTGAGTAATCAACAAGTGAGTGATCTAGCAATAACACAGATTGCTTGGTTAGATCCTTGATAGCTTGTTCCTAATGCATTCCAACATTACTTCAGTCTTCAACACATTCACGCTCTACTTTTCTCACAGACCTGAACTTATCTTCTATATGCACACTTACAAAAACTCATCAACCAACCTAAAACCCTAGCAACAACCTAAAACCCTAGACATGATGTCCTTATAAAGGAATCTGATTTCATGTCGGTCCAATAGGATTACAATACAATTTCCTAGGTTCAATGCATCTAGACATATTTGGTAACACGACACAAAAAGCACCGCCAAAGTGTCGGCACCGCAAAACAATCGGTGGATGCTAACTCATCATAAAATGTCGATTGGTAACTCATCACAGAGTATTACCGGTTCATACAAAATACCGGTTTAAGCAAAATACCGGTTGCCAGTTTGAAAAAATGAAGATTGGGAAATATGAGTTGTACCACTTCATTCCTTTGTACCGCTTGAGATCCTCGAACCGCTTGGGGTCTTCATACCACTTGAGATTGGTAAACACTTTCTGCAAAACACCGATAGTCTAAAGACTATAATACATCATACCAATTGGAACAAATATCGGTTGAGCTTTAACTCATACATACAAAAATTGATCTCAAATCAAGTGTGTGTCCATCAATGACAATCACAGCATCAATCATCAAAAATGCCAACACACGCCTTCCCCTTCATCTCTTCCATCCATTTTAGGACCCTATATTCCTCCATCCCTTGTGCAAGATCAACAAAGGCGTACATATTCACGTACCTTCCATCCATATAGAAGGACACAAAGGTTCACTGAGAAAAAGAAAGCAAAATCAAAAGCTATATGGGTTCCTAAGGCACTTGTAGAAGCAATGAGTTCCAAGAAACTACAAAAGCATGAAAAATCAAAAACCATGTGAATTCCTAAGTGTCTCCTTGAAGCACAACTATCTAAAGAAAAATTCAAATCAACAACCAAAATTGTTGTTCCTTCTTTTAAACCTTCCAAATCTATTTCTCCATCACCTCCTTCATCTATTTGGGATCTTTATGCCCTAAAATCTCTGGTTGTTCCTCCATCCAAATCTCAAAATCTCAGATCCACTTTTCCTCCATCAATCCACCATCCCTCAAGATGTGTGCCAATGGTGATACCGCAAACGTTTCCATTCCCTCATGAACCAAACTTTCAATATCTAGTCCATTATCCAATGCCTCCTTTTCATCCTTCCATACCCCTTATCCAATCCTTTGCATAAGACTTTACCCTAGTTTCATTGCAAAATCCAAAAAAATAAAATAAGGAAATCAACGTTGGAGATGTTGGACATGTACACTTTGTCGAGTCCTTCTTTGAAAGCCATCTTTATGGTGGACCAGTGAACTACCTACACAAAACTCCCTGACCCTATGAACAACATGCACCTTAAATGATATATATCTAAGGGTTGGGTTAGTTTAGCATTTTCTATTTGCACTGCATATCATTTTCTTAAAAGCACTGCATCACATATAGTTTCTTTTTCAAATGCATCTCATTCATACATTTTCTGCATTTGCATATAGCAGCATTAATAAAACAAGGCAACTGTCCAAGTTTACCATTTGTTTGCATTCAAGACAAACAAGGGTCATCTCCTTTCGTAGATATTCAGACATGAAGTCCTTGAGGTCGTAAGGTCATTCATTTTTAACATTACCCTATGACAACGCTTTACTTATGGTTGGGTAGTGATTTCACTATTTGAGACTTGTTAACCCAAAATCTATCAATTGCTATATCTCAAACACATTAAAAAATCTCTAATTCATTCTAGACACCTAGGTGATCATATGACTAGTGAAAAATCTAAAATTCTACTTCAGCGCCGCTATAATTGTCACACCCAAGTAGGTTTCATTACTTACAAGTCAAGGCAAGAAAAAAAAAAGTGCTATGCCAAATATTCATCTCAAGGCAAAAGAGAAATGATATATAACTGAAATATCATGCATGCAAGTGCGACAAAAATCTTGACTATGGGAACATGTGAGTAACTCCATTAGGGCTATGGACGCCTACTGGCAATGGTGCAATATTCAAGAAATTACAGTCTATAACCTCGCTGGAGCTCTAAAATCTTGCGAGCAGTGAGGCTCTATTCGAGATGCTTTTGAAGGTAGAATAATCCACGTAGCTAATCATATAGGATTCTAAGGATCTTTAGTGAACACATGAGCAGTAATTAACTCATTTGCACTCACATGGGCAAAAGAAGATCAAAGTTTCAAGAATCTATGGGGAAGTTTTCCGCATCTCCATTTGTAAATCCTAGTCACTAAGTGCGTTAATTTGGATGTTCCAAGGGACCTTAAGGATCAATTGACCGCTTATCTATGAAATGTTTTGTACCTCCAATTCAATTAGTGTATTAAAAAGTGCTAAACAAACATGGTCATGCTTGTTTGAATAGGAAATGCATCTTCATCATGCATATTGCATTAACATGGGTCATATCAAAAAATCATTATCTACATATGCATTATATAGATCATTATGTCATATAGGTCTGCATACTGGGGGCATAGTTGAGAAAAAATTTTAAAAATCATAAAATGTCCTGAATAAACTCCTAAAAATCATAAGATGTCTTGGAAAAAATCCTTAAAATCAAAAACTCACAAAATCAAAAAACTAAAAATCCAAAGCAAGAAAGCATAGCCTATCCTTCAAACCAAATCAACCACAGACAAACTCTCAAGGTCTACAATCACACTTATCACATGTCTTGTTAATCAATCTATCAAACTCTATCAAACATCAACATGTCTTATACAGGGAAGGGCACACTTGAAACCAGACAAATTGGTCTTATACGAGGTACTTACTCTTTGAAACCAAATATTCCTATCAATGGTCGCCAAATCAAAACAATGTCATAGATCAGTATGGCTGCTGGATTTTGTCCAGGTTTGTCTTATCTCCTGTACTGAAGTGCTGCATCTACGCTTTCACTTGTACATATCTTTTAGTCGCTTTTGTGACATCCTAGTTCTTTTAGAACCCTCATCACTTGAAATTGATCAATGTCCTAGTCTTAGGGTAATCGACTGAGCAATTTGCGTGTCCTAAGCAGTATCAACCAAGTCATCATTCTGTCAGTGATACTCGGTCATCCAATATGAGTCAGTCACCTGTCTCCTAACTACTGAAGAGTTTTATCACTGAGTACACAAGAAAAACAACATTACTGAAAACAATCACTAAACAATTTGAGATATGCATGAAATTTTCTTTGTGTGTTGTCTTTTATATTGGTTTTCGATTATTATTCCATCTGAGTAACTCGAGGAAGTCTATCTTGACTAAGAGGAACAAGGATTGGGGGCATAATATTTTCTTTGTCTTATGCTTGTAGGAATGATTCTGATGATCTGGAAACATCTAATCAACTGGGTGTCTGTTATAAGAGCCTTCACATCAAGGTGAAATCACCACACATACCTTGACTCCACTTATGTGTATGCTACAAGGAGGTTCTCATCATTTCTTTGTCTGTTTTGAGGGAATTTGTTTAAATGTGCAATCCGGGTCCATGCATAATCTGTCCAAGGATATGAATGAAAAAA
Organism: Cryptomeria japonica; assembly: GCF_030272615.1. Taxonomy (NCBI): domain Eukaryota; kingdom Viridiplantae; phylum Streptophyta; class Pinopsida; order Cupressales; family Cupressaceae; genus Cryptomeria; species Cryptomeria japonica. Next base: position 453,988,368 of record NC_081414.1, read on the forward strand.
GGGGTCATTGCGGACAAGATAATTAATATTGCACATGAAAAGGTGTTAGTCTCAAATTCTAATTCTCTCCTTTCCTCCCTGTAAGAAGATTTGATAACTTTGTTTGCATATGAAGAGGGCACCAAGAAAATAGAATTCCAGAAAAAAACATATAACAAGGTTCTCAACAAAACCTTCTACACTTCAAACTTTTCCAAAGCTCGGGTGGGTATACCACTTGTGAAAACTTTCACACTTTAAAATTGAGATCCACAGAAAACCAATGCTAAAAACCTATGGATTTCATCACCTCAATGGAACTGAAACATTAAAAGAAAAGCTTGTGTTCATTTTCAGTACTGATCCTCAAGAAAAATAGAAATAATTCCATAATAGGTATCAGTGCCTTATCCAGGACACAGAGTCACCTAAATCAAGCAAAAGTTTTCAAAACTGAACATTCTCATACATTTCATCATTTCAGCTTTCATGAACCCCATACATGGGTAACATATACATAGGTCCTTTCCCATTTAACTAAAATAGTTCATCAGATTCAAAGCAACAAACAATTGATCTACTGACAGAAATATTTCATGCACATTTAATCCCTCTCCTGAAGAGAAAAGCCACAAATATGTCTATAAGATTGCCTTACAATCCATGCTCATTTGAACAACCCTAAATCATCCAAATGAAACCAGCAAACTAATGAATGCACACCAAAAGACAAAGAAGATTTAGGCCTAAAACTTCGATCTGTATATTCATATTCATTCTTGAAAATGTTACATAATTCAAAGTGATCTCTGAGAGAACTAGAAAAAACCTAGATATATTTCAACAGAGTTTCTTTACAAATTCTTGTGATCCCCTATTCTTTAGTCTTGGTATCCATTTATAACAATATGGATGCATACAAGCTTCGGACATCCCTGAAAATAGTTTGTTACAACCGCAATTTCTTTCAACAAGAAGCTACACGTCACTTTCAATCCCAGCGGCCTTTTCAGTTTGTTGCTCCACTACAATATCTTCTAACTATTCTGGGACTTCCTCTTCTTGCACTGCATACCTATTGGTCCACTCTTGGAACATGTCATCAATAGGCCATGAGAAACTAACATTTTTTTCTTTCAACTTAACTAACCTTTTCCAAGAGTTTCTCACTTTCTTAACCTCTGATTCCAAAAAATTGTAGTGTGACTTTATCTTCTCTATTTCTTCAATTGTCTTAACAAACAAGGATGTGTTATCTGTATTAATAATTTCATTCACCCTTAAAGACAAGTTACCTCCTAGCTCATCAAGCCACACTTGTTTGTCCTTCAACTGATTTGGACTAACAAAACCCCCAAGAAATAATTCAAACTTATGCTCAGTATATTTCTTCCTGTACAAGTTGGCTTTTCTCTCTACACCAGCTCTTCCTTCTGATAGTCTGGTCATTCTTTTTGCTAGCTCACTTGTGGATTTAATAGTGGCATCAGATCTTGCCTCATCATAAGATGCACACATAAGTTATAAATTCACTTCCCTAGGCATCCACTTCTCTAAAATTGGCTCCAAAGTAGCCTTGTCTTCATTCAAATCACTCAAAATATCCAACATTCTCTTCATGTTAGTGTGCACAATGGGAGCTTTGACTGTATCAACAAAACTCAAAACTATGGCCTTTACCTTTTCTTCATATTTATTTGCAAACAGGGCTTGACCCTGTTTTAACTTTTCCAATTCATGTTGAATGGTCTCAGCTGGTTGAAAACCAAAGGTCATGGGAGAAGGGGGAAATTCAACAATAGGACTAGTGGGTGGAGGTCTTGCTGGAGAAAATGCAATCATCAGAGTAGAGGATTCACCTCCTTGGTGTTGTCCTACCAATTGACTTTGTAGTCTAGCAATAATACTATCCCTGTTAGCTACCTCCCTTTTGGATTCATTATAAGCCTTTAGAATTGTTTCTATTTTTATTTGGAGATCAGCTCTCTCCTTAGCTTCTTTCTCAGCCACTACCACACTGAATTTTGCAGTTTCAAGAACTATGCTGGCAGCTTCCACCACTCCTGTGTCCTGGACTCTTGTAACAATCATCCCTCCAAGGAAATGCTAAGGTATCCTTCCTTCTTCTACTCACATCCCTCTTTAAGGACCACATGACCAAAGTAGCATTATCCTTCCTGAATGTCACTCCTTCCATAAGCTTGGTTTCTTTCCTAACTGCTTCAAGTACCAAGGCATCTGCTATATCCCATTCAGGGAGGATTAGAACACCAACCTTTGACACCATTTATCTCCCCTTTTCAAGAGTAATGGCTTTGAACTCTACCATGATTTCTTGTTTCACCTCCTCCTCTACTGAAGTTGCATCTTTGTGAGGCTGCTCACTCTTTTTCTTTTCACACCTTGCCTTGAATTGCTCAATGTTTTGCTTCCGAACAAATTGCATGAAGGCCCCTATTGTGACAAAATTACTATTAGCCAGGAACTCCTCACTGGCTTGCTTGACAGCAGGGTCTAACTCCTTGCCTTTGAACTCATCTACAATTAAGTTCATCTTAGCACTTGGTGGCTCTTCTGGAATCCCTTTTTGTGTTTCCTCATATGTGTAGGCAATCTCCCTGAGATTCCCTAACTGCAACAATTATTCGGCCACTGCCTGTTCATCTCCTATATGGATAGGGGATTGGGATGGAAAATACAAAGGTTCACCTATTTGCACTTCTTTCCCCACCCTTTTCCTCTTAGGGGAGTATTGGATGTCAATGACATCTTCTATTGCTCTCTTCCCTCTTGAAGTAGAGGGCTCCCCTGTTACTAGCATTAATACACTATATTTTGGCTTCTTATGCATTACATAATTACCTGGAGGGATGACCTTAGCAAAGGCAGGCTTACTTAGCACCAACCTAGCCTTGTCAGGATTATCTCTTATTATAGCTTCCCTCTTTTCCTTTAAAGTTTGCATTAGGTCTTCAAAATAAGGAATTGGGAATTTAATCTTTAATGAATACTAAGTGGGGGGGGGTGAATTAGTATACCAAAAAATACTGAACTTAAACACTTTAACAATCTATCAGTAAACCAGTAAAATAGTTTTACAAACAAACCGGTTAACACACATGCAAACCAGACAACAAATAAGGCATTCACCCACAGAAGCACAATCACCATAACACAGAATATTTTGATGTGGAAACCCAAATGGGAAAAAACATGGTGAGATGAAACTCACAAGTAACTATCTGCAGAATAGTAACCAGACCGGATAAGGTCATACAATGTTCTTTACCAGAACAGATCCTGTTAGGAATCTCAAACTCTATTAGGAGATAAGTCTGATTAAAGACTACCTTGTGAGAGGATTTCAGATCCACAGTTGTGAACCACCTTGTTAGAGGATTTACAAAGGCTTTGCCAAGCCTACCCAGTTAAAGGTTTCAGACTTGTTGAAGATGTGAGTAATCAACAAGTGAGTGATCTAAATATTAGCATGGTATGCTTGGTTAGATCCCTGATAGCTCATTATTAATGCATTTCAGCATTACTTCAGTCTTCAATATCTCCACACTCTATTTCTTCACACAGACCTATTCTTCTTTTGTAATCGCACATGCAAAAACATTTTCAATCACCTTGAACCTGAACGGCTCCTAAAACCCTAGACATGATGTCCTTAAAAGGAATCTGATTTCATGTCGGTCCAATAGGATTACATTGCAAGTTCCTAGGTTTAGTGTATCTAGACACATTTGGTAACACGACACAAAATCACCATCAAAGTGTCGGTGGATGGTAACTCACCACAAAAATATATCGGTTGGTAACTCATCACAAAGTATTACCGATTTATACAACTTTACCGATTACCGGTTGGTAAGTTAGAGTAATACCAGTTTAATTATTAAATAGACTACCAGTTGACAAAAATGAAGACTGGGAAAATGATAATTGTCGCTTTTAGTTCCTTTGCTCCATTCTGCTTGAGATCCTCAAACCGCTTGAGATCTTCATGCTGCTTGAGATCGGTAAACACTTTCTGCAAAACACCGATAGTGTAAAGACTACAACATAATACTGGTTCAGAACAAATACTGATTGAGCATAATTCATACATTCAAAAAGTGATCTCATAGCAACTGTGTGTCCATCAATGACAATCACAACATAATCATCAAAAATGCCAACAATCTCCCCCTTTGGCATTGATGGCAACACTTAGGAAAAATTTTGACATCTAAGTGTTTTACAAAAAAAAAATGCCATAATCAAAATTCCCTTTGCAGAAAATACAATGTATACTACTTCCTTACAGAGATAAACATGACTCGTCACAAAAATATATCGGTTGGTAACTCATCACAAAGTATTACCAGTTTATACAACTTTATCGATTACCGGTTGGTAAGTCAGAGTAATACTGGTTTAATTATTAAATAGATTACCAGTTGACAAAAATGAAGACTGGGGAAATGATAACTGCCACTTTTAGTTCCTTTGCTTCGTTCCGCTTGAGGTCTTCATGCCGCTTGAGATTGGTAAACACTTTCTGCAAAACACCGATAGTCTAAAGACTACAACATAATACCGGTTTGGAACAAATACCGATTGAGCATAATTCATACATTCAAAAAGTGATCTCATAGCAATTGTGTGTCCATCAATGACAATCACAACATAATCATCAAAAATGCCAACAATCTCCCCCTTTGGCATTGATGGCAACACTTAGGAAAATTTTTGACATCTAAGTGTTTTACAAAAAAAAATGCCATAATCAAAATTACTCCCCCTAAGCATATACACTATCCCTTTGCAGAAAATACAATGTATACTACTTCCTTACATAGATAAACATGAGAGTATACATAGCATGCATCAAAATTTTAAATACCATAATACTTCTTCCCCTTTGCCAACAATGACAAAATACAGCTGAATAACCCCTGTTTCTATTAGCTGAATAAGTGTTTATGACAATAAAGAGTGAAACTTGTCAAAAACCAATTTAAAGTCTTGCATAAATGTCTTCATGGATACAGACCATGACTCAAGCAATGAGGTAGCAACCTCACTCTCCGTTTGCATCTGGGATACCTGTTCCTCCTTGGTGTCCAAGGTACTCATCTCTTGAGTAACCTTCAAGGCATCCAGATTGAGATAGCAGTTCTGAAGTATTTACAGTCTTGGTAGTAGAACTAGTTGTAGTTCCTACAAATCCTTGGTCCGATTGCTGATCTCCAAATCAATTCTTGCAGCCTGAAGTTGAAACCGGTGAACGGTTTGCCCATAAGTGGTAAAGAAATCATATGGCATCTTGAAGATGCTTATGAGCGTCTGCAAATCAGTTTGTACTATATCTTTCTAAGAAAGCACATCATCACAGAATAGATGGGGTTGACATATCTTGTTGAGTAGTAGATTCCCATCCAAAACATCTTTAATGTCCTTTTGTGCCTTCTGTAGATCGGACCGGAGCTCATTTAACTTTTTCACCAAGGTAGTGTTCAAAGCCTTTTGATGCTTCTTTTTGGCATTAGCTTCGGCAACATCTTCTAGGCATTGCACTTGGTCCTCTACAACTGTGCATAAGAGCTTCAATTGAGCCAGAGAGGAATCGGTACTAGGGAGGTTGGTACCGAGTATCAAACCGGTAAGAGTGTCCACCGCAGCTTGGATCACATCTTGCTCCTTCTTCCTCCTTATCACCTCTGGGCGTTCTTGAGAAAGCTTAATGCTTTGCAATAGCTCTAATTCATTTGCAGATTGAAGGTCAATGGGACTAGTAATGTCAGCCGGTTTGGCTTGACTACTTGTTGCCTTTGGGGTTTCCACTTGAGTGCTCTCTGCTGCTCCCTCCTTCTCTTTAGCCCTTAGCTTGTCCTCTTCTACCTTTTTTTTCTCCTCTTCCTCTATCTTCCTTTTCTCTTCTTCCTTCTTCCTATTTCTTTTCTTCTTCCTTCTGTTTCTCTTCTTCTTTCTTTTCCGCTTCCTTCTTCTTCTTCTCTCCCTCTTGTCTATTATTCTCCTCTTCTTTTCTCTTGTCCTCTTCCTGTTTCCTCTTTTCTTCTTCTTTTCTCTTTTCCTCTTCCTATTTCCTCTTTTCTTCTTCTTTTGCCTATTTCTTCTTTTCTTCTTCCTGTTGCTTCTTCTCTTCCTCTGCCTATTTTTCTGGTCCTGTCGCTTTTGTTGATGTACCCAGAGTAACATCTTCACCGTTCAAGGTATCAACATCAATGGGTTCCATTTGATCAGTGACTGATTCTCCTTCACTATCATACACCTCATCCAGTTTATTGAATTCTGGTTCTTTCTTAGCTTTCTTAGTGGCTTTTTCCACTTGGTGCAACCTTGGAGCGGATTGAGCAAGGGAGTGGGTATCTTTTAACACTTTCGGGACTTTTCCTTCTAGCAACAGAAGTCTCCTTCTCATGAAGAAGAGGCCCTTATATCTTTCCACCACTTCATAAAGTTCTGATTTAGGTACATCAGGAAAGTATTGTGCAAATACTTCCTCTCTTATTTCCTGTTCCTTCTCTATGGCAATGCGCCATTTGTTATCTAAAGAATTATATAAAGAATCAGGTGTCTCAGATTTAATTTTTGATGGCCACCGGTCATTAATACATAGATATTTAATGACTCCCTGTTCAACTTCTTCCTTTTCATCATCATCAAAATCATCAAAGCATTCTTTCAAATCACCAAGCACTTTTCTTCTAATATTCTTAATAGTTCTTTGACAATGTGTCAAAGGTTTGTAGGAGGAAATATCAATATTTACCGGTGCAGATGTTGCCAATTCATTACTGGTTGTCTTTGTCATTTTCCTCGTTTGCCTAGTCTTCTTAAGTTGTTCTTCAGACATAGTGTCCTCTGAGTTTGGTGTGTTGCCTTTTGTCTTCCGCTTTCTCTCAAACACTTTGGCGGGTGCAACTTTTGGTTTCTTCTTTGCTGGTGACCACTTGGTCACTTTGGGACTTGCTGCAGTAACCAGTGTCGATACTGAAGACACTACCTTTCCCTTCTTTACTAAAGGTTCTTCAACTGGTGTAACCCTTTCCAAATAGGTGTCGGTTCTCTTTGCCTTTGGGTCAAGGGGCGAGGCGAGTAGGGTAGAGGCATACCCATCTAGCATGTCATACATTACCTCATATCCCATGGGTTCTACTTCTTCCTGTTTAGGCTCAACCACCTCCATTATGCACTCATCAACTTTGATGGTGAAGTAGATGTCATCTTCATATTTCTTGACAATATCACCCGATATTCTCACTCTTTGGCTCATTTTGCGTCTAAACTCATCAAAGTATTTGTTCAGAACTTCTGGATAACCATTTCCAATCACTTGAAGGCTTTCCTTAATTTGCTTTGTAACCGGTTGGTCGGCAGACCACTGAATATCTCTGACTCCTGGGAAGTAACCTTGGAAGTAGAAGAACAACCCAACCAATAGTTGTCCAAACTTAAATCTCAAGGCATTGTCCTATTTAATCGACTTCAGGTTCACCAGAAGTTGCCTTTGCATATAGGTGCATAAATCAAATGATGCATCTTCCATGATCATCTTGTAGGTAGCATTTACCACTGCAGCAGAGACAGAGTTGATCCTGCTAGCATAAAATGTCCGATAACCTATTACCATGTAGGCATATTTGACCAGATCATCCTTGATGGGATTGATGGTCATTCCCCATTGGTCGCTCACTGAACCAGTGAGCTTAGTCATTTCTATCTTGTTGATCTTCCTTAGGGCTGGCACTTCACCGACGTTACAGAAACTGGTGACGCCATGAATAGCTTCTAGTGTGATGTCATGTGTCCTCTCTAAGTACATTTTGTCACCGTGCACTCTGCTCAGAATGATGTAGATGTGATCATCTAAAAACTCTTCAAGGAAATAGACTGCATTGTGAAGCTTCTTCTTTTCCAAGACGTTTAATCCTGGTTTGATCTTCTTGTCCTTTCCATAGAATAAGCTTAACTGAGAATGGATCATCAGAGATCCTAAGTCTTCAATTTTACAATCAATATAATCTGAAATACCTTCCTCCACTATAACACCAACGGGTATTTGAGATAGGGCATTATATTTTGCCTTCCATTGGATGAAGTCTACTGAATCAACGGGTGCACTAGAACTAGAGTGTGATGTGGAAGCCATGATAAACAGAGAAATTCAAAAAATACCTTCGTAAATCAAAATTTAGGGCTTGCAAATTCCACTTCGCTACACACTCCTTCGGTTGCTAAAATACCGCTTTGTATTCTACACTTGATCGACTGATATTAGCTTCTGATTCTTCTTCAAGGTTTTGAAAATTCTTCGAATCGCAATCCAAATCACTTTTTGTCGCTCAACACTTGAAAACTTCTTCGCTTGAGAACTAATAAGTGAAAAATGACTTGAAAAATCCTTTTAAACAAGTTCTTCACCTACCATAATAAATGCTCCACTATTAGGGCGTAAACCCTAATTTGCCTTTTACCATTTCTGGTCTTCTGCCAGTTGACAGGTATCACATACCATTTAAGGTCTTTTACCGGTGTCGACTAGGGGTTCAAAACATTTCACCGTTTTCTCCCCCTAAGCTTTTCTGATGCTTAGTTTGTTAGTTCAGTGACTCCCACGCTAGGTGCAAAAACCGGTTCTTCTTGAGACACTTCTTCTGGCTTCTTCTTCCAGGTTTTCTTCATATCCGCTTGAACAGTTTCAACATCAATCTTTCCTTCCGGAGTGACCGGTATATCATCCAATATATTCTTTCTCATCCTCCAAAATCTTGTTGTATGACCTGGTTTGTTGCAATGATAACAAACCATTCCAGGTGCTCTCCAAGGTCCATTGTTCATGTTTACATTCTTCCTTCTGCATGTTGCAGCAGTGTGGCCACTACCGTGATAGATCAAACAAGTTGCTCTCCATCTGGTTGCCGCTTGATAGCCACTGCTTCCTAACTGATGATTATAGGTATTAAAACGGTTTGGGTTCTGGTTCCCAGAGGGTTCAGGAAAAACTCCTTGACTCCTTTGAGGATACCTTCTGGTGTTTGCATGACAGACCTGCATTCAAAATCTCTATGCCCAAACTTGTTGCATGCATAACAATTACCATTGAATCTATTGGGTCTAGGCTTATTGTTTAGAAAATAAGGAAAATTATTGTAAGCCTTACTTCTAAATACATTAGCAATGTGTCCTTCCTTGAGACAATTAAAGCAAACAGGTTTGAACTTTTGCTTACCTTTATCCTTTGGTGTCGGTTGCTTCTTTGATGCTCCATATTTTGTTCCAAAGGTCTCACCTTCCTCATATTCAGAGAAACCAAGTCCATTGGTATTCTTTACCAGTTTAGCTGATTCAAGCTTTTTCTCTAGCTTAACAAAGCTCTTATTGAATTTGGCAAGTATTTCCTTTGACTCAGTGAGTTCTTTGAAAATAGCAGCATTGGATTCCTTTAAGGTTGCATTCTCAGAAACAACCATGTTTATTTCACCTTGCATTTCCTCTTTTTCCACTTTGCTCTCTTGGAGATGAGCGGTAAGTGCACTGATTTCTTGCTTCAGCTTGGAGATCTCATGATCTTTGTCTTTTACCAGATCTTCTGCTTTTCTCCGGTTCTCAAGCTCTTGACACATCCTGATAGTCAGTCCTTCAAGTTCCCTTCTGAGGTTGGCATTAGACTCATTCATCTTTTCAACTTCTTCAACTAGGGCATCCATGTCTGCTTCATCAAAGGAACTGTTTTCAGTTAGCTCCATCAGTTTCTCAGCATGCTCTCTCCTTTTTGCCAGAGAGGCCTTATACTTGACTTTAAGTTCATCATAGGCTTGCTCAGTCTGAGTGAGCCAATGAGTAAGTTCCCTCATAGTGTATTCCCCCATATCTCTTTCCAAGTGGTTAGACTTATAGAAATTTTGGCTCTGATACCAATTGATGAATACTAAGAGGGGGGTGAATTAGTATACCAAAAAATATTGAACTCAAACACTTTAACAGTCTAGCAGTAAATCGGTAAAAAGTGTTACAAACAAATCAGTTAACACACATGCAAACTAGATAGCAAATAACGTATTCACCCACAGAAGAACAATCACAATAACATAGGAGATTTTGACGTGGAAACCCAAATGGGAAAAAACACGGTGAGATGAAACTCATAAGTAACTATCTGCAGAATAGTAACCAGAGCGATTAAGGTCATACAATGTTCTTTACCAGAACAGATCCTGTTAGGAATCTCAATCTCTGTTAGGAGATAAGTTCGATTAAAGACTACCTTGTGAGAGGATTTCAGATCCATAGTTGTGAACCACCTTGTTAGAGGATTTACAAAGGCTTTGCCAAGCCTACACAGTTAAAGGTTTCAGACTTGTCAAAGATGTGAGTAATCAACAAGTGAGTGATCTAAATATTAGCACGGTATGCTTGGTTAGATCCCTGATAGCTCATTATTAATGCATTTCAACATTACTTCAGTCTTCAATATCTCCACACTCTGCTTCTTCACACAGACCTATTCTTCTTCTGTAGTCACACATGCAAAAACCTCTTCAATCACCTTGAACCCTAACGGCTCCTAAAACCCTAGACATGATGTCCTTAAAAGGAATCTAATTTCATGTTGGTCCAATAGGATTACATTGCAAGTTCCTAGGTTCAGTGTATCTATACACATTTGGTAACACGACACAAAATCACCGTCAAAGTGTTGGTAGATGGTAACTCATCACAAAAATATACCGATTGGTAACTCATCACAGAGTATTACCGGTTTATACAACTTTTCCGATTACCGGTTGGTAAGTCAGAGTAATACCGGTTTAATTATTAAACAGATTACCGGTTGACAAAAATGAAGACTGGGAAAATGATAACTATCGCTTTTAGTTCCTTTGCTCCATTCTGCTTGAGATCCTTGAACCACTTGAGGTCTTCATGCTGCTTGAGATCGGTAAACACTTTTTGCAAAACACCGATAGTCTAAAGACTACAACATAATACCAGTTTGGAACAAATACCGTTTGAGCATAATTCATACATTCAAAAAGTTATCTTATAGAAAGTGTGTGTCCATCAATGACAATCACAACATAATCATCAAAAATGCCAACAATCTTTTCCTCAAAGGGATTAAATCTAAATAGAGGGTCATAACTACTATCAAATTGATGAATAAATTCAAGAGCCTTTTTGCATGCCACCCACTTTCCTTTCCTCAATTCCTGCTCACCCACATTGAATTCATTTCTAATAAGATCCTGAGGGAAATGGAATTGGTGTGGCCTACCTTTACATACTGCTCTCTTCCTGAACATGCCATTGAAAAAATCCTCAAGGTCAACAAACTTGGATACTGTAGTAGACAACCTATATGGTTGAAAGAAGTCATCAAAGTGTTTACAACCACCCTTGGTGATTACAAATTGATAAGCCATGGTGACAGTTGGGAAAATGGTCCGTTTTCCCCTATTTGTTAGCTCTCCCTCTTACACACCCCCAATTTGCCTTAGGACCTTTGCAATTCCTACCTTCAATGGGACTTGATAGGGAAATAAATATGGAGTGCCTCTGAAACCATAAATTCTGAAAACTGTAGAGATAGGGTATAAGTATATGTCACCCCAGTTGTGCACAATCTTGATACCTTCAGAAAATTCCTTAGGCCTAAGGAATTTTAAAAGAGATTTGGGGATCCTAGGGTTCTCTAAGTATAAGAAAATCCTAATCTTAGATGCAAAGCATCTTTCAAACTTTAGGTAGCTGGCATCCTCTCTATCCCAGGACAAAATGGTGCTCCACAATTGTACATGCATCTCTTCACCATCCTTTTCCTTAACTAAATCCATTTCACTAGCGAAGTAATCACTACCTTTGAATAAAAACATATGCATGATAAGGGAGTACCATCCAAAAGGTCTATCTACCTTACCACTTTTTATCCCTATCAATCCTGCATGGATTGCATCAGTGAGATAAGGTGCATAATCAAATGTTACTACCAAAGAGGGGTTTAAAATCTGTGATATCATTAGCATATAAATGGTTGGCATGGTGGTTTCAGCATCTTCCCCAAAAATCTAACAGATTAAACAAATTCAGAGAGAAGTGTTCCATGGTACTAGGGCCTACAATAGTTAGCCCTCCTATTTTGACAAAAAACTCCTTCAAAGGACCACTCCTGAGGTGATCTCTCTGCACATTGTAGACTTGGGCCAATGTTTCAAAATTGACAGGCTCTAAGTAATTTGATACCTCACTGAGCTTAAAAACCTTCCTAAATTCATCATCATTGATTTCAATTAAGGCTCTTCCATTCACATTCTTGATACATCTAGCCACAGGGTCATAATTGTGTGCAATATGGGTTAACAAATCTACATCCATGAAAACCCCAGGGACTATGAGATTTCCCATGTCTAATTCACATATACTATTCATCATAGCAGAGGCATATCTTTGACTAAAACCCACCTTAAAAAGTCCTAGACCTGATATCCCTATCTGTGGATCCCTCAACCAGTTGCCTTTGTCATACAAACCATCTCCAATTCTTAGACGGGGGGCTTTGGGTACCAATTCTTTAATTTTGGCTACGACATTTATGGACATGGTTAATTGTTCTAAAAAATCATCACAGATAGCTCTGTCTTGGTAATTCACTTTCCCTATGAAATCCCTTCTTGGTGCCATCCCGGAATTGCAGTTTCTCAATTAAAATTTGGACAAACTTCTGAGAAAAATAAGCATGCAGTGATACCAATTCGGACTGTAATTAACATGCAATATGCAGAAACTTACTAATTGCTTGAAGAAATTCATTTTGTGCACTGGCTCCTCTGCAAAACTCTTTGAAATGGTACTGATGTTCAGTTGATGTGAAGCTTAATATGGTAGCCGAGCATTGAATTGAAGCATTAAAACCGCATGCTTCGGCAATCAACTCAGGATTAAATTCGCAATTGAATTCAAAAAATGGCTCCAATGGATCATAAAATTTTCTAAGTGTTTCACCTTTCGCTATTTTGTAAAGGTTAAAATCCTCTCACTTTTTCATTATGAAGCAACGCTGTCCTTTGGATCCTGAGAAACCCGCATGTTTTTTACCTTACCTGGGTCAAGCTGCTTAAAATCGGACCCTACCTTCCTTTCGCTATTTTGCGGAGCATAAACCTTACGCATCTCTCCCACGCAAAATAGCGTCTGTCGTTAGATCTTCTACCATCCATTCGATCTTTACTCCCCGCGGCGACCACTAGTCTCTTATGACTAACCGCACACAACCGTCACCGCTAGTGGTTTTCGTTGTTTCACAAAGGTTAATCACCTTGCATCTTCGGGCTGCAAAACAACGCTCGTCATTGGATCACCTTTGAGATGTGCAACCTTTAACACCCTTTAATCTTCAAAGTGGGCCCTCTGCATAGAGTCCACATGCCCTTTTTATTTCTAGCAGATAACTCTGACATGTCAGCCGCCAATTCGTCCAAGAACTCTATCAGACTCCACATTTTAACAGCCACGTGTTTTATTTTGGCCATGGATTTCATCACCATCGCCACTCAATCTAAGTGGGCCATCCATGATCTACTTGGAGCCGTGTGTCATACCGACAGATCATCATTTTCCCTAGCTAGACATCCAGCTATTTCGCCACATCATCTGTCGTGCAACCGCCAGCTCATTTTTTTGCTTCACAAAGAGTATACTGCATGCTACTTCACCTAGCAAAACAACGCAGACCGTTAGATCTATTTTGTGATGAACCTTTTCTACTCTCCATGCTACCCTTAAGCCAGGCCCATTACCTTTTCTCCACTTCACGAAGCATAAAACCCTGACAGCTTTTCTTTGCGAATCAATGTGAACCGTTAGATCAACTTCAAGTTGATCGGCCTTTAATATCACAAACTACTTACCTATCGGACCCACCTATCCTTTTTCTATTTTGTGAAGGATAAAACACATTCTCTTTTGCCCAACGAAACAACGTAGGCCGTTCGATCTCTGCAAGATGCACCCTTCTTACCTTGTAAGAAATCTTTCCATTGGACCCGCTACCCTTTCGCCATTTCATGTAAAGTAAACATCAGACACCTTTTTCGAGCAAAACAGTGCCAACCATCAGATCTTCCTGAAGATGTATGATCTTTAATCAGAGGATTCACTTAACATTCGAGACTCGCCAGGCTTTCTCTACTTCACGAAGGATAAACCTCGCGCATATTTCCTTCGTGAGACCACACGCACCGTTAGATCTACTGGAACTTACATGATCTCTACAGAGCCCGACAAGGACATGAAAACTTAGGAAAAGGGCGCTAAATAAAAGAATTAATAAATACCCACCTAAGGCAATTCGTAAAGGGGGGACCCTTTCACGATGGACCTACCCTTCTGGTTAAGTGGAAAAAGGTGACACAAAAATAGAACACAAGGGTTTTCAAAACATAGGAAGGGTTAAATATCAAAAACCCTAAACCCTTTTTGACCCAAAAACTCAGAGGCAACATGAAATGCTAAGCACAACTTTGCAGACCTTAGCCAACTATGGAACAAAATCACCCAAGCTCAAAACAATGATAACAAAAGGAAGGAACTCTAATCTGCCTGCTATGTTTGTAAACACTCAGTGATGAATATTAAGCATTCCAAATCCAGTGACTAGTTTTAGTTGCATTCATTTTGCATTTTTAGCATTTCGAGTGATTTCTGCATGATAACAATGATCTCTTTATCTTCTGAATGAGAGTTTGAAGTATCATCATTTCTTAGCTAAGTGGTCTCTTTCTCATCATTTCTCCAATCGAGTACTTGTGTATTGAGACGTTAGCTGCATACATAAGCATCCTATATAGATCCATACATTTCATTATATATTCATCTGCATTCGTATTATTGTATTAAAATAAATAAAAAATTTGCATTACTCATTATTCATTTTCATCATTTATTTGCATATGAAAAGAAACAAAAAAACAAACATTCATATTCATTTGCATTACATACATCCATACTGAAAAGATATGCATACATATAGAATAAAGCATATAGAACAACATCTCATTAATCAATCAACACAAGTATGATGAAATCAAATCAAGAGCTCGTAAATTGGCTGTCCTGAGTCCATTTTTGGGATCGAAATA
Source organism: Cryptomeria japonica (assembly GCF_030272615.1). Lineage (NCBI taxonomy): Eukaryota > Viridiplantae > Streptophyta > Pinopsida > Cupressales > Cupressaceae > Cryptomeria > Cryptomeria japonica. The sequence continues at coordinate 454,003,493 of NC_081414.1, forward strand.
AAAATCTGACATCAATTCTCTCATCAAAATTTCACGATGTTGACCACTTAGCACTTTCATCCTCAAGTTGATTTTTTGAATCATTTTGGACTCAATGCTAAATCTCAATTTAATTCTCAAATCAACTCTAATTTTAATCATCAACGCTAAATCTTCAAATGTTCCTCTGAATCATTTTTTGTGCTCAAATAAATTATTTCCAACAATTGCCTATAATCATCATGTACCCTCGCTATCTTTCGATTTCACTCCCGAGGGGGCATACTCATGACCTCATGGCCTGACATCTTCAATGTCGAGAAAATTTTCAAATCTTCATCAAAAGACGAGCAAAAATCTTTTCAACTAAAGAAAATAAATCAAATTCTTATTGCTAAGGGGCATCTCAGCTTCATCGCTTCATATCAAGTTGAGATCTCTCGATCATCTGAATTGAATCAATCGCTAGGGGCATATCAATTTCATCGCTTCAAATCAAGCTAATATTTGCCTTCATCTGAATCAGTCTCTTAATGTTAATCAGTTTAATCACTTTTCATCAAGCTGATTATTCATTTAAACTCAATCAAAAGTTTAAAGAGTATCTTTGATCACACGCTCAATCTAAGAAGGTGTTCAGTTTCATCGCATCGAATCAAGCTGGACAGTTTATCTTCACTCATCGTGTCTTGATCCATCGAGTTCAAGGTCGATTTTATCTTCGTGTCCAGTTCAATCAAGTTCTAGATTAGTAAGATTTGCTTCTTGATCAATCAAGTTCAAGTTTGGTATCTTTTCTCTCTATCGGTCCTAGTTCAATCAAGTTTGGGATTAGTTTCACTTTAATCAACTCTGCTTAGCTTCATCGCTTCAAATCAAGCTAAGCACCTTGCTCTTCATTTGGTTTGTGATCAATCAAGTTTAGAACTGGTATTTCCTAGACACATCAACTATTCTTTGAACCAATGCACTGCTCGCACATTAATTCAAAGAGGGGCAAATGTAATACCCTAAAATTGGTCATCTAAACCATGGGCCCCTAATTTCGAGAACATCACCAAGGACCAAAGGCAATTAAATCAAATTTGAGCACACAATTAATTAATTCTTCAATCATCAAATGTCACATGGCAAGTGAATTATTCTATATTAATTAAATATTTATTTAATTAATTAAATCATTCCAAGAAAATTATTTTGATCAATTATCCTATTTAATTTATTAAATATCCTAGCATATTTAATTAATTAATAAATTTGTCGTTAATCATAAAAATGAATTAATTTATTACAAAAGAGGAATTAATCACAAAGCAAGAGTTAAATTGAAAATAAAATAAAAGAATTGAATTGAAAGAGAAATCAAACTTGAGATATTATTTCTTTCTTCTAAATTGAGAACTTGAAAATCAGAAAAGCAATTAATTCAATTATTAATCATTCTCTAAAATTGGAACTCAAACTTTTGAGAAAAGAAGTTTAGTTGCATTGAAAAGACTTTTTTCTTGAATAAATCAAAGAATTACCTATTTTTATCTCAAGTGCATGGAATTAATTGAATTGTATTTCTAATGCAAACTCAAACTTCTTTTCCGAAAGCACTTCAATTAAACTATAATTGGAATCTATCTCAAGGTTAACTGAATCTGATTTCTCAATTATTTCAATTATCCTAAATTGTGATTTTTCTTGATCTCTCTTGTGATTCTCTATAAATTCAACCTTCATCTCTCATTCAAAACATCCTGGAGATTTATTTTTATTATACAGTTTTTGCTCTGGAGTCATTGAAGATTTTTGTGCTTTCTTTTTGAGATTATTGCATCTTAGATTAATTTCTTTTTGTATATTTCATGATTGCTTGAATTCATATAGCTTATTATTCATCCATCTAGTATAATCTTGCATCCATTTATCTTAATCTCATACTCATATAGATTAAATCCTTCATCTTGGTGTAGTCTAGTCATTGGTATTGCTTATACAAATCAGAGAGCAATCTTATACTCGCATCTTTTAGAAAGCAATTAGTCGATTTGTTATGGTTTTCATATTCATTCTTATATCTGTCTAACCATACATGTAATGACTTAATTGAAGTGTTGTGTCTTGCAGCTTACAAACTTATTCCACTTTTTCACACATGCATCTTTCCTTTAGCATTGAGTATTCACCATCCTTAATTCCAAATTTGAAGATTTATTTTTCCTTTAAGTCTCAAAAATTTGATCTTATAGTATTTTCCCTACTCATTTCTCTCAACCCACTCCCCATCTTAATTATTCCCTACTCATTACCCTCAAACCACTTCCCATCTCAATTCCTCCTTTTGGAAGACATACTTCTGGGATTACTAATACGATAATGTTGGCATATGGACACTCCAATGAGACATTGTGTGTGATTGAAGGTTTTGTCATTGATGGCAACCTTGCAATCCTATGGCACCGATAAGACATTCTACCAGCAAAGCATTATTCAAGCAAGACAGCGCACCAGCATCAACAAGACCACTCTACACCGACACCGGCACCGACACAGAAGAAAAGATGTATACCGGCATAGAGGCCGACAAGATTTTTGATATGTAATATTTTGTTTATTATTGTAAGCCGACTTGGCAAATTCTAAAATGACTCTTGTATATAAAAGAGATCATTATAAACATTTGTAGGGATAGGAAAGGGAGTATAAAGAAAATTATGAGACAGACCTAATGTGCAAATTATAGGTCAAGGGTATATGTAAAGAACAGAGCAAGAACCGGTACTGAATCTGGCATTGAAGATGCTATTATAAAGTAGTACAGAATATTGTATTAGCATAATCCTCATTGTAAGTCAGTGTGACTTCTTTTTGAGCAGTGTGCTCTAGGCAGTTGGCCTTCCTTCATGTGCAGGCCCCTATTGTAAGTAATATTCTCTTATTGGCTAGTAAGTGAATATTGTGGGTCACAAATCCCACCGAGGTTTTTCCCACACCGGGTTTCCTCGCTAAACATCTTGTGTTATGGTGTTCTTTTCATGTGGATGTTTTTGATTCTGTTTATTACATTAATTCTTGCATACCAGTACACTGTTACTTTATGTTCTGCATGTTTTATTTCAAGAAAATCTTATTACCGGTCAGATACTAATTCACCCCCCCCCCCCCCCCCTCTCAGTATCTGTGGGAACCCTAACAGATAATACCCAAAAGGTATAAGGTATGTGGCAAAACCAATCTCTAAACCTTGAAAGTCTTTTGCCTTATTTTCCCTTTCTATTCATTCATCTAGCATTGGACACACCTAACCCATTTCCACTCACCTAATGTATGAACAATGAGCAGTGAGCTCTAGGCAGTTGGCCTTCCTACATGTGAGCTCTAGGCAGTTGGCCTTCCTACATGTGCAAGCCCCTCATTGTAATTAATATTTATTCATTGGCCAGTGAGTGAATATTGTGGGTCACAAATCCCACTGAGGTTTTTCCCACACCAGGTTTCCTCATTAAACATCTTGTGTTATAGTGTGTTTTCTATGATGTCTTTATTGTTCCTATTTACTGCATTAATTCTTATTTATTGGTACACTATTTTTGAATGCAAAATACTTAATAAGGTTAAATATTTTGTAAACCGGTTAGATACTAATTCACCCTCCCCTCTTAGTATCTTTGGGACTATCATTAATCCTAACAGTCTGAATGTAGCCTATGATGTTAAAGTAGTAATAAATAACTAAAGTAGAAGAGAAAATAAATAAAATATACAAAAAGAAAGTAGAATAGGAGAATCCTCATTGAGAAAAGAGAAATTGAAAAGTAACACAAAAGAAAAAAAAAATTCAAGAAAAAATGTGCCAAAATTTAAGAAAAAAGAGAAAAATAACTTTAGTAATTGCTAGGGTTTGATTAATAGAAGCATATCCTAGGAGAACCTTATAAAAGTGAAGATGAAAAAAAATATTTTGGTAAAGAGGAACGTGATTTGGTGATAAGGAATACCAAAGAGATAATTAAGAAAAACAAAAAGGAAAGGATAATAGCAAGGCATTGCTTTCTAGGAAAATAAGGTCTATCTACTAAAAAGAGTTAGTGAAATTGGTAGAATAAGAAGAAGTTGGGATTCAAGGGTTGGATAGGATGAAGTTGGATAAGCTTATGTAGCATCATAAATTGTACACACTTAATTAGGTTGCCCAATTCCATGCTTATTTAGCACTCACCTTAGTGTGTCCCTTTGCATTTTGTATTATAGGATTTCTTTAGGCATTTAATTAATAAATTTAATTAAACCTAAGTCCTCTCTCATCAATTCACACATATCATAAAATTGGGCACTTGATCCTAAGTGTGCCCCTTTTTATTTAATCCTAATATTACCCTGATTTCAATCTTCAAAGCATATCCTGCATATCTACACATTATGATTTCAGCCATTGAGCTAGATTTAGAATTAGAATCCCATTATCTTGCATCCCTATAAATTCAAAAAATAGTTAATAGGGTTCCACACTTTTTTCCCTGAATTTTGGGAGAATAATTTGGTGATCTTTTCTAAATCAAATATTGCTTCGTGTCAAATTATATCAATTCTAGGTCAGATTTTCATTAAATTCAAACCTAGGGTTTCATATTTAAGGTAAGTTTTTTTCCCATTTTAGGGATCTATATAGAAATTCAAGAAGAAATCCTTGTGGAGTGAAAGTACTACTTTTAAGTGAAGGTTCAGACCTGCAAATTCATCCATCATTAACTTTTCATCAACCGAGAAGGTTTCAAGAGACATTGAAGGATAATAAGGGAATCACTAATTATTGATTGGCTTGTACCTCTTCCTAAGGATTTGGTATGATTTCATGTTGTTCCTATACCTATATATTGAGCTTCAGATCTACATCACATTAGTTTTACATCACATTAGTTTTCAAACTTACATTATTGCTTTAGATTTGCATCCTAATTGTGATTTAAAGGCAATTTCATTACAATCATTTAGGGTTTTCTCTAATATACTTGGGTAGAAATCTAGTTTGCATTTTTTGTAGGTGATGAAATAATATAACTATGTAGGAACAATTTGAATGTGAATAATAAAAAGGGCAAATAATAAGTGGGACAAGTTAAGTGGGCTCCACATTGGCAACCTAAGAGGTCAATATTTAGAATATATTGGTAAAGATTGGCCATAAAAAAATATTTGCTAGAGGATAATATGAAATAGTACCTGTTGACGGGTGTTTTGACACACTCACTACCTCTCTTGAAAAGGAATCGATCTTGAAAGACTAATTACTCCAAGGTCTCTATAGTCGGGCCACGATGGTGTTGGGTCACTCAATTGCTGATGCGATCGTACCTGTCAAGGGGCCTGCTAGTTGAAACAAAACAAACAAAATTCCCTTTTTTTGTATTTTTTGATTTTCAATTTCTCAAAATAAACAACAAAAGATAGATCAGGGGAACAAGGAAATAACAATGAAATTGATTCAATAACAACTGAATAATCCACACTGTTAGAATTTTGTAATCCGAATATTATCAATACCACTAAATCAACATTCAAATGGCGATTCGGAAAATATATAAAGTCGGACAACTTTACACACCAACATAAATGAATATCACCCAACCAATAATTGCTCTATCAATTTAATCCTTATATACCATTTACATGCGCAATATGATTCATAAAATAATAAAGCATCCAAAAGAACTAGTTGCTTCAATTCAAATGATAGAAGTTATCAAAGCACGAAGAATACAACCATATAGAACACACAAGTAGATCAGGCAATTCACAAGCTATTTTTGTATTGAACTTCAAACATTATCATAAAATCTTCTAAACTTATAAAGATCTGCATAAAATCTCTAATAGAATCTCTAAAATAGACCTCAAATCATCAATTCACGGACCCTCAAAATGGCCCTTATTCTACAATTTACAGTTTTACCCTACATTCTAGGAAGGCATCATGCCTAAATTAAGGATTACAAAAAGCAAGGAGTCACAGTTGACATGCAAGTCTCTGTCTTTGAACTCCAGTTGAGTACTATTAAACTGGTACTCAAGGTTCATTTCCAAAACGGTGCTCTAAAAGAGGGCATTTCGTAACATGGATAAATCTCACCCAAAAAGGAATTGTGAGTTACAACATTAGTTGAAGGCCTAGTTGTAGTGGTGGTGATGGTAATCCAACATGCAAAACTAGGATTACAAAATGATGGGAGCCGCAATCAATATGCAAGTCGCTACTTGTGAACTCCACTTAATTGTTACGAAACTAGCGCTCACCACTCACTTCTGTGACAATGCTCTAGAGACAGGTATTTCATAACATGCAAAAATGATACAAAATAGAAGCAAGTGATCATGTCTACAAACTAGGATTACAAAATGATGGGATTCACAGTTGACATGCAAGTCACTTCCTGTGGACTCCACTTAACTGTTACAAAACTAGTGCTCACTGTTCACTTCCGTAACAGTGCTCTAGAGGCAGGTATTTCCTAACATGAAAAAATAATGCCCAAAAGGAAAGTATGACATCTAGTATCAGTTGAAGCTATAGTGGTTGTGGTGGTGGCACTACTTCAACATGCATTTTTCTTTTTCTAACTGCATGTTTGTCCTTTATTCCTCTTGTAGTTCTAGTAGTTATTGATGAAACATTCTATGGAAGCGGTTTGTGGATCAACAATATACTCCATTCTGAATTTACAAACTCTGAGCACCTCCTCTGTACTCTCTAGTTTTCTTTCTGGATGAGGTGGAAGGTTCCATAAGTCTAATTCAACTATTACAAAGCTAGCGTTCACTGTTGACTTCCGTAACGGTGCTCCAGAGGTAGGTATTTTGTAACATGCAACACAAGATAAATAATCAATTTCATCATATTAGAAAAATCATAAGGGACTCCAAAATTTTAGGATTCTGGGGTCTATTTATTAATGATTTTGAGATTTTGAGATTCCAGGGTTTCGAGGTTCTACTTAGCTGTTACGAAACCAGCCCTCACTATTCACTTCTGTAACGGTGCTCTAGAGGTAGGTATTTCCTAATTTCGGGATTCTCGGGTTTTGGGGTTCATTATTCAGGATTTTGGGATTTCGAAGTTCTGGGGTCCATTATTGAGGATTTCAGGATTTCAAGGTTCCGGGGTTCATTATTGAGGATTTCGGGGTTTCGAGATTCTAGAGTTCCGGAGTTCATTATTGAGGATTTCAGGATTTCGAGATTTCTAAGTTCTGGGGTAATTCATTAATGATTATTTCAATATTTTGGGGTTTTGGGTCCATTATTGAGGATTTCGGGATTCTGGGGTTCATTATTGAGGATTTCAGGACTCTGGGGTTCATTATTGAGGATTTCGGGATTTCAGGAATCCAAGAAATAAGGCCAACAACCTACAAATTGATAAAAGTCGACTTTATTGAAAGCATGAAATCTAACTCTAAACCCTAAACTACGAAAACAGAAAACACAAAAAAATAAGAAAAAAAGGACAAGGAAACAAAAGACCAACCTGGAAAAGGAAGGACGAAAGAAACACGAACAAGCAATGATAGGACGACAACAATGACCAAGGAGAAGACAAACAACGAAGACTTCGGGGTTCCGAGGTTCCACTTAATTGTTACGAAACTAGTGCTCACTGCTCACTTCCGTGACATTGCCCCAGAGGCGGGTATTTTGTAACATGCAAAAATGATACCAAATAGAAGCAACACTCGAGGTTCCGAAGTGCAAACGAAAAAGAAACAGGAAGAAAACAAAGCGAAGCAAAAAAGGGGGTCCCCAACTTGAGAAGCGAAAAGTTGGGGTGTGTTATGCAGGGCATAACAATACCCTTTAACTTATAACCACAACTCAAGACACAAGCAATCAACTTCCAAGCAAAATTGTTGATCTTCTATTTAGAATGAAATAAGAGATACCTTTATGGTTAATTAAGCAAGTGGAGCAATAAGCCATTAACAATTTTAGATTTAAAGTAAACAGAGTGGAGTGTATTATTTCTCTATAATATGAGATAAAAAGTACAATTGCATTATAAATAATCAATGAAGATGGATATTGTTTAGTTTTGTGACCAAATAATAAATGTTAATTGATGAAGGTAATTTGATTTTAGTTTCATGAGATCTTGAAATGTTCTAGATATTCATGTATATAGATCAACATTAAAATATACATTATTTGCTAAATGTTAGATTGATTTCATAGTTCTAAATCTAGATCGAAACTGTAATTTCACTCTACAAACAAAAAAATTATTTTTTATATCTTTGGATTGTAATTAGTAGATTCTTAGATAAATGGACCGCTAAACAATAATATCATCTTTCTTAGTCTCATAGTTTTTCTACTAAGGTAGTATTTGAAAATATCTCAAAATAGATTACAAACTTCAAACATACACATGAATTTTAGGATGATTTCTAGGTGATTCACATGCACCAGGATAGGTGTGATTAGATGTGTCAGATTTCTCTTTATTTTAGAATTTTATTCAATTTCAAATTTTTGTCCTTCTAATAGCTAATGATTCTTTATGTGATTGAATGAGCGCAAGTTGATGTTATTTTATAGATGAGCATTGCATCAAATTCAAAGATTTTGTTTTCTTAGGGCCAAAGTGTAAAGTGGGAAAGATGGCAAAAATATTCGATTTTTATTTTGCATTTTAGTAAATAAAGTTTACAAGTATAAGGATGACCTTATAACCATGTATAAACTTGGGTTAGAGAACGAGGTATGAATCAGACAAAAAAGTTGATTTGGACTATGATTATGTACACATAAGCATAGAAAAACAACTACTTGAGATTTAACTTACATGTCCATGTTGCAATAGTTGTAATGGGTTGCAATCACCTAGAAGAGTTTATTAGTGGAAATTTAAAGCTTGTTAATCCAAGGACTATCCTAGAGGGTAGTTTAGTCTAAGAATAAGAATATCCTTGTCTATTTCATTGAGGAAAATACAAGACACTAGTAGGGCCTAGATATTCAAAATACAAGTCATTTGGTTTAAGCACTTGTCTCCTCATTCACGTATATTGCATTTTGATATACATACCCTTACATATAAGGGCATAAGTGTTAATGGGGATATAAATATTTCTTATGATCAATATTGCCTCACAAGTAATCACAAGGAAATAAGAATCATAACTATATAAATTCTTGTGTTCAAATTACTTTTGTGTAATGACTAGTAAACAAACAAAAATAAACCAATGCCCATGTTATACTGCCATTAAATGCCTATATGATTAAAAGGAATTGTGTTACTATTTATATATTTCATTGACATGATTACAAGCATGACAAAATTAATGTGGAAATACTGATAGGCCTAGTTATACCACCTCTCAAGCAAATCAAATGAGGACATATTGCAGGCTTGGCTTTACCAACACACTCTAAGAGTTGACCCGCTTAGGTGGCTCGTATGCCCCCCCCCCCCCTACTTACACATTATTTCTAAAGGGTATACAAATATTCTCTATGGTGACTAGGAAATAATTTTTTTCTCTTTTTCTTCCATCTCAAAAAGAAGTTGCTTCCTCCATCTCCCAAGACAATTTCTCCAACTTTACATAAATTTGTTGTGATTATGAATGTCATCTATCTTGTACATAACAAACACATACCATTTTCAAGCCTTCAATCCAACTACCTCGCTTTTGAATTCTTTATCTTTTATAATCTCCTTACCATTTTCTTGCATGATCTACCCACTTCTCCATACATGTTTGAGAGAAAATCATTGATCACATATTTTTTAAGATGCAAACATTGCTGAAATAATCCTAAGCCTATATTCGTATGTGATTTGCATGCAGCAAGACAACATATCCACACATCCACCATAGGTTTAACTCAAGAAAAAAGATCCATGCATCCACCACAGGTTTAACTCATGTCTTGATGATAAATTTGAGGGTGTCCTCAGGATAGCTAGCATGAACAAGTAGGTTGCTCATACACATAAGGATCAATTGTAGATGTAGTGCACCAAATGTTACCCATGTGAAATATGTACAACTCACATTCACTAAAGCATACAAATAACAAAAACAAAGTTTGTAGTTTCAGAATATGTTCTTAAGTGCTTCATTAATTAAAAAATCCCATGAGAATCCTTGAAAAATCCATTTTGTGCATATCCCACAAACATTGCATTCTCTGAGACCCCATTTCTTTGAGTTTGTTAAACAGTTTGTGTGGCTTGTTTATGCTTCCACAATTTCCATACCGTATACTAGAGCATTTCCAATGATAATATCCGACAAAAATCGCCTTCCCATTAAGCTTCATACATGTGACAAAAATCTCTGTGTCCATTAAGGTTGTAGAGTCTGGCTTTAGACCTGCTAATTGCATTTGGTTGAAAGATCAAAATATTTATTACGTATATCCTGCAATCATTGCATTTCTATGGGGTATCCTGTGAAACAATTCAGGTGTGTCGCCTATGCTTCCACACTATGAATACTTGCAGCTACAATATATGACAAAAGATGCTGGTAAAAATTGCAGAGTCTGGATTTACATTCATAAAGTTCAAAAAACAGACACAGTTTGCAGCTCAGATGTCCTGCAACTGTTGCATTTAACGAGACCACATTTCTTTGAGGTATCCTGTAAAACAGTTCAACTGTGTTGTCTATGCTTCCAAATTTTAGATTCATGATTCATGTTTACCAGCGCAATTCACACAGCAATGGTGGATGTCCATTCCTCCCATATTGTCAGAGGCCTGGAGCGTTAGCGTTGGGGACAATATAGATAGAGGCGGGAGAAAACGGTTCAAAAAAAATTAAAATTTTACTAGAGGGGCCCACACTGGTTAACCCAGGCCCTATATGACAAGCAAAAGAACCTGTGGGTACCGTGATGAGGTCGATGGAGAAATTTTGGTGTGCTTAGATCTACAAAACCTCCCTTTCAGAAGATAAAACTGAGATGATTAGAACAACGTTCTCCCACTTGTGCTTAGATCTAGAAAACCTCCCTTCCAGAAGATAAAACTGAGATGATTAGAACAACGCTCCCCCACTTGTGCTTAGATCTAGAAAACCTCCCTTCCACAAGATAAAATTGAGATGATTAGAACAACGCTCCTCCACTTGTGCTTAGATCTAGAAAACCTCCCTTCCACAAGATAAAACTGAGATGATTAGAACGACGCTCCCCCACTTGTCCTTAGATCTAGAAAACCTCCCTTCCAGAAGATAAAACTGAGACGATTAGAACAACGCTCCCCCACTTGTGCTTAGATCTAGAAAACCTCCCTTCCAAAAGATAAAACTGAGATGATTAGAACAACGCTCCCCCAAAAAGTATTATCTGATCTCCCCCTATATTCTTTTCCTTTGTGCCTATTAAAAAACACTTCTTTGTGATTTTTTTCTGATGTTTGTTTTCTTTTTCCATTTTTATAGAACTAATTAGCTAATTTTCTTTTTGGAAATTGACATAAGAGTTGGCAGTTTTAAGTTTTGAAATTAGAAATCTACTCCAGTGAAGCATGAGTCGATCAAGGTCTTTCCGTTTATCTACTATTAAAAATAAATTTTCTAATTTCTCACATGTTTAAGTTTTAAATTTGATTTACAAGAATAAGAGAAATTCATATAATGTATTATTTTATTTATTTATTTAATTTATTCTCTATTTAGAATTTGAACAATAATAAATAGTTTACTAATGAATCCACAAATAAGTTTTTTTTGTTTTTTTTCTATACCCAAACTATTCAATCATTTCTAAAGTCAATAATTATTTACTTCTATCAAATCAAGATTCATATAAAGCAAATTCATTCTAATCCTAATCATTCATTGAAATTATGCATTTATGACATCTACGTGTATGTGCAGATCCCATCTCAACTGTCGATGTCATTAAGCTAGGAGACCTCTACCTTAACCACATGTTCATCTTTGACATCCTGCACAAAACTCATCACTCAAGAAAAACATCAGATTGCCAACCCAAGATAATAATAATACATCATAATTTACATATATGCATCATAATTTCCTTCTAAACATTCAATTGTAAAAATTATTACATTTGCATCTCAAATTGAAACATAGTATTTTTATTTTGTTCCATTGATAAAAATTAAAATACTAGAATATATCAAGTTATAGCAGGTAAATCAAAATCTGATTACTAAATATTATTCATGTCGAATTATTGAATAATATTAAAGTCTATGAAATATCGGGTTATGACATTGAAAAAGACCATGTGGGGCGAGGGGAACCCAAACTTAAGCGAAACAGTTGAGCACATAGACATTTAAACAAGACCTAAGGGTTAGGGGGACCATGAAGACTTAGGTGCTAGGAAAATTAAACTTAAGGTAAGACTAAGGTGAATTTAGGGCCATATTCAACCGATAGAAATATTTATCTTCCAACTACAAGAGGTCAGTCAGTGACCAACATAAAAGGTTGAACATTGTGACTAAAGACCCTGCCAACTAGCTCAGCCAGTCAACACAAAATTAGAAGGAGAAGGGGATGCACTTAGGGTAAAAACACTTCACTCGAGACTTAGAATTTAAAAAAAAAAACTAATGCTTACAAGGGAGACAAAGAGCATCCATTTTGACAAAAATGAACAAATTTTGACAGTCGTAATAGTGGGTATGGCTGGGGACGCTTGATCACTTGGATCAAGGCGAGAACTTCAGAATCTCTGGTAAAACAAACCAGCAAAAAACACAAGGAATATATACAAAATTACACTGACTTATTGTGCATGGAAAGAAAATATTTTAAGAAAAGAAATTCTTGAGGAATTGTCCATGCACTAGCAATTCTTGAATTTCACCTTCCATATCCTTTAAGAAATATGAATCTTCTCCATTTTTGTTAGTAATGACATAAGTTCCCAACCATAAAGCTTCAAATTTTCTATGCTCATTTGTCCTGATCTCTTACATTCCACATCAACACCAGATCATCAATATTGAACTTCTGGTCAAAAGCTCTCTTATCAAAGAAATATTTGTTTTGCTATTTCATTTTAATATTTTTCTTATGGTCATCATTCCTAACTTCATCCAAATCTGCTAGTTGCTCCATCCTCTCATCCATTGGCTCTGGTACATCCCAATCATTCTCTTGGATGAACTTGTACATTGGCAACAAATTATTGATAGGCAGTCTAGCTTGTGTCCCATATACAAGCTCAAATGGTGACTCCCCTATTGCCTTTTTAATGATAATCTTGTCAACCCACAATGCCATTCTGGGTTTTGAATCCCAAGCCTTCTTATTTTTCTCAAGTGTCCTCTTGATGATTTTCAAGATGCTCTTGTTGCTTGATTTAGCCTGTAGTTTTCCTTGTGGGTGATAAGTCGATGAATATGTTATATTTATGCCATAAGACTTATAGAACTCGGTGAAATCTTTTGATCTAAAACACATGGCATTATTTATTATCAACCTCACCAGAACTCGAAATCTAGTGATGACATTATTCATTAGAAAATCAATGACCACTTTACTAGATGCTTGCCTGGTTAGGATAACTTCTATCCACTTTGTAAAATAATCAGTTGTAACTAGGATCCAATTCTATCCACCACTAGATTTTTTAGTCATTTCGCCAATAAAATCAATTCCCTATTGATGAAAAGGGTCTTCAACCTGCATAGGCCTAAGAGGTAGTGCACTTGAATACTACAACTTACTTGATAATTTCTGACACAACTCACATTTTCTATCAAATGTATGAGTATACCCTAAGAATTGTATGAGTTGTAGTCTTCACTATAAAATAGCCACCACACACTTCTAAATGCATCTCTTTCAACACAACTCTAGCCTGATGCTCATCAAGGCAAAGCAATAAAACACCATCCCAGTCCTTAAAAAGTAAATATCCACTAATGAAGACATACTTTTGAATCTGAAGCCTCAAAGTCCTCTTTTGATTGCCTGTAAAACCCTCTAGACACTTCATATGTTTTAAAAAATATAGTATATTTTTATACCATGGAGTATGTTGTAAGTTGAAAATATTATCTTCCGATTTAGAAAGAATATTTACCTATGAAGCTTCCAATTTCTCCTCAACCATAAGCTTTGCAAGCTTTTCCCTCTAACCAATTTGTTGATCTAGATACCAATGTTGAACTTCTAGATTTTATTGATCCATCTACACCTTCTTCTTGTTACTTCAAATTGGGAAAAGATATCTTTTATAGATGCATTAGGCACATAAGCAATGACTTTTGCTCCTACAAGATAAGGTCTAAATTTCTTGACAACCTTAACTAATGCATATGCCTATTTCTCAGCTATGTCATACTTTAGTTTTGTAGCTCGGAGAGACTTACTATAAAATGATATGAGTTGTTCATACCCTTCATTATTCTTCTAAAGCATAATAGTTACAATTGTATGGAAGAAAGAAAATGAGAAAACTTGGAAAGGCTTGCTGAAAGCTGGAGATTTCAACACTGGGGCCTCTTTAATTGCTCTTTTGATAGCCAAAAAGTATCAATTGCTTCTATAGTCCAATCAATCTTAGCCTCCCTTTTTAGCATCTTAGAGATATGCTTTACAATTTCATCAAAGTTAGAAATAAATCTTCTAACAAAATTGATTTGACAAAAAAATGACTAAATGGACTTCATAGTCCTTGGGATGGGTATTTTATCTATTATTGCCACTCTTTCCGGATCTATTCTAATTCCATCATTTAAAAAATATGAACCAAGAGTTTACCTTCAGTGACAACAAAGTTACACTTCTTAGGATTTAAAGAAACCCCATATTCAAGAGCCTGGTGAATATCTTTTCAAGATGAAAACAATGGTCTTTTGCTTGCTTTAAGAATGCAGTCAAATCATATTGATAAATAACCATACTAATGTCAACCAGGTCAGAGAATGCCACATCCATAGATCTTTGAAATATACCATCAACATAAGTCAGTCCTAAAGTCATTCTTACATATACATATGTCCCACAAGGGGTTGTGAAAGTATTCTTGTATTGCTCAAACTCTTTTACTTTTACTTGATTGTATTTGAAAAATCCATCCATCATTGACAGTAATTCACATCTTGTCATCTTTTGTAACATGTATTCCATCTTTGGGAGTGGTTAATTATCCTTCAATGAAGACATTCAAATTTCTGAATTCAACACACAACCTTATGTCCCCATTCTTTTTCCTGATATGAACCTAATTTGAAACCCAGGTGGAATGTCTGATTGGCTTAAAAATTCCACCGTCCCTAAGTTTCATAAGTTCTTCTTACATTTTTATCCTCAACATTGGGTTAATTGGTCTTTTCTTTTGTCTGAAAGGTTTTGCTTTAGTATCAAGAGGAATCTCATGCTAAAATTGTTGGCATTTTTTATGATTATGTTGTGATTGTCATTGATGGACACACACTTGCATTGAGATCACTTTTGTATGAATAAGTTAAAGCTCAACCGGTACTTGTTCCAACCGGTACAATGAATTATAGTCCTTAGACTATTGGTGTTTTGTAGAAATTGTTCACCAATCTAAAGTGGTATGTTGACCCCAAGTGGCTCGAGGATCTCAGGGGGTACGAAGGATCAAAGCGGCAGAACACTCATTTCCTAGTCTTCATTTTTGTCAAACCGGCAACCGGTATTTTGTATGAACCGGTAATACTCTGTGATGAGTTACCAACCGACATTTTGTGATGAGTTACCATCCACCGATTGTTTGACGGTGCCGACACTTCAATGGTGCTTTTTGTATCGTGTTATAGAATATGTCTAGATGCATTGAATGTAGGAAATTGTATTGTAATCCTATTAGACTAACATGAAATTAGATTCCTTTAAAAGGACATCATGTCTAGGGTTTTAAGTTGTTGCTAGGGTTCAAGGTGGTTGATGAGTTAGAGAGAGAGTGAATGTGTAGAAGACTAAAGTAATGCTAGAATGCATTAGGAACGAGCTATCAAGGATCTAACCAAGCAATCTGTGCTATTAGCTAGATCACTCACTTGTTGATTACTCCCATCTTCGACAAGTCTGAAGCCCTTAACTGGGTAGGCCCAAAATCCTGTTGTAAATCCTCTAAAAAGGTGGTTCACATCTGTGGATCTAAAATCCTCTAGCAAGGTAGTCTTTAATCGGACTTATCTCCTAACAGAGATTGAGATTCCTAACAGGATCTGTTCTGGTAAAGAACATTGTATGACATTAACTGGTCTGGTTCCTATTCTGCAGATAGTTACTTGTGAGTTCCATCTCACCGTGGTTTTTCCCATTTGGGTTTCCACATCAAAATCTCTTGTGTTATGGTGTTTGTGCTTCTGTGGGTGAATGCATTATTTGCTATTTGGTTTGCATGTGTGCTAACCGGTTTGTCTGCTAAACTGTTTTACTGGTTTACTATTAGTCTAGCAAAGTGTTTAAGTACACAGATTTTTGGCATACTAATTCAACCCCCCCCCCCCTCTTAGTATTCATCAAAAATAAGTCCTCTTTGTATGCTTTTAGGTCATCATATGACCAAGAAAAGACATGCTTATACTTTCTTAACAATGCTATCAGCATTGTCCTAATCTTTAGACTTTTTTCTTCCCAATGTACACCTTTTTTGGAGATGACTCAGTCCTAAAATTTATCTCTTCTAATTCCTCTTTACTGAATGGGACAAGTTTCATTGCTTAACCATCATCTCCATCAAAAAATCTTTCCAATTTTACAAGTCCCTTTGGAATCTTATTGGTCTTTAGCTAGACAACTTCATTTCCAAACACTGTTTCCTTGCCATCAACAACTTCAACAAAAGTGTTTAAGTCAATTTATTGGGTCTCATAATCATCAATGCAATGGATAAACTTGAGAAAATCATCATCATTAAAAACTTGTTAATTGTAGATGTTATCTAGAATAGAAGGTTTGGTTTTGACTTCAATTCTTGATATCCATGCAAGAGTGATATCATTACTCTTCAAGGCAATATT
This sequence comes from Cryptomeria japonica, assembly GCF_030272615.1. Taxonomy (NCBI): domain Eukaryota; kingdom Viridiplantae; phylum Streptophyta; class Pinopsida; order Cupressales; family Cupressaceae; genus Cryptomeria; species Cryptomeria japonica. Next base: position 454,020,450 of record NC_081414.1, read on the forward strand.
TGCTAAAAAATCTACCATAATTTCTTTGACCTCTCCACCCAATCTATGGTGAAAGCATCAAAAAACTCTATTGAGCCCCCAAAAACACACATATATTGTTTTAACCTCTTATTCTTAGAAGAATATTTTGATCTAACCTGAGAAATAATCAATTTTGAATCACCCTAGGCTAACAACAATTTGATTCCATGTTTAATTGCTAAATTATGGCCCAAGAGTAGTGCCTCATATTCGACAATGTTTTTAGTACATTCAAACAATAATTGAAAGGAATATTTGAATGTTTTTCCACTTGATGCAATAAAAATCACTCCTACCCTTGAGCCTTCTTTACTACAAGCTCCATTAAAATACATTTGCCACAACCCTCCTTGATCATTATGTTCTTCTCTACTAATACGATCTATGTTTTCAAGTGATGGCTGTGCTATCTCAACCTTGAAATTATCCATGTCAACATCACAAAAGCAAATAGTATTGTTTGGATCTATATGCTCAATTGTGATTGGAGATCTTAACTTCCTTTCCAGTTTAACCTAGTTCCCATTTATCAGTATAGTGGCATAAGATAGATCTAGCTAAACATTACCACCTATACCAGTTGTCCACTATCTAGATAACAACATACCATAATTAGGTGGAATGCCGAACACTATTACATCAACCTTGTAGAAAACTTCATGGAAGTTAGCCAATTTGACTTCCAAATCCTTCATGATTCCAATCTTTGGGACTGTCCTATTCTCCATTGCATATCACTTCCCATAAGTGCTATTAACCCATGGTCCTAATTCCTTCATAACTCCCATGGGTATACTATTAATAGCAACACCAAAATGAATCATATAATTCTTGACAAGCTTATTATTTACTAACAAGGTAAACTAAAATGGGTCAGTTTGGGAGGGGTTTTTAGTTATAATTGTCCCTAAGTATACTTTAGGGGTTCCCATGACTTATTTCTACATCATTTGCATGCTTTTCCCTATGATTTAATACATTTACAACCTTCTTATTGCTTGAAGGTGCATTTGTTACATTTGAAATTAAAGATAAAGCATTTTCCCTATGTTCTTCTATTTTTATCATTTCTAACAAAGGGACAAAGACTTTTATCTATAAAAGAGTTTGCGCCATATTAAATGGAGGTACATTAGGAATACTTGGAATAAAAATATTGCATGCATCATCCTTGGGTTATCTCTCTTTCTCAGTCGGCATCCAAGCCTTTGGAACTATCTTTGCAGTAATCTCCTTGTTAGGCTTGTTACCTTTTGATTTATTTTTGGAACATATTGCTGAGTCTTATGAAATTTGGATGTTCTATTCTTGTATTCTCTTTTATAAGGTGTAAACTAAAATTTATTGCTAATCTAATTTTATTTAACAAAAAATCCTCCAAGCCTACCTTGACTATCAACAACACCTTTACTTCTCAAGTTGTAATCACTTTTCACTTGAGAAATCTAAACCACTATGAGCTCTATAATTTCTTCCTTGGTCTTTGTTGACCATTTTTATGTCAACCTTAGCTATGAAAAGATCCCAATCTGAGAAAATAAAGTTAGCTAAGAACCCTGCAAAAAATCTCCTAAAAGCCCCAAAAACCTAAAAAACTAAGGCTTTTATGCCTTTACAATCATTTTCAGGCTCCAAAAATATAATTTTATGTTGACCATCCTAGCCAATCAAATCATTTAATTCCTACCAACTGGAGGACCTTCAATTATGATGGACCGGTTTGCCCTTTTCCCTTTTTAGCAATAGGCGTTACTCCATGGATTTCGCTATTTCACGAAGAAGGGGACTTATTATTTTGTCCCCCTACGAACTGGCGAAGGGGCTATGGGTTTCATTGTTTCGCAATGGTAGCCTTAAGGAATGATCTTTCCTTCGCTCTAAAACAATGAAGTGGGTAACATAATGAACACAAGCTTCATTGTTTTAGGGAACCAAAGCTCAAGGCAGGGCCCACCCTATGATACTGTGAAGTGGTTGTAGTAACATGAGGGCTTTCACCATTTCCCTAGCAGTCATGGCAACAGAAAATGCAAGGCAACAAAATGGTGATGGGCTACAAAGCATATAATTTTTGTTGTTTCACCAAGAGGCAAGCTTGTGGTGGGCCCCCCTCAGTGAAATAGCGATAAAGGTGCTCCGTGGGGTCTAGTTTCATAGGGTTTTTGTTTTTTCTCAATGATGGTTTACAAGAGGAGATTCAAGGCCACGAAATGGTGATAGCCTTTCATCATTTTGTAGGAACATAGACGAAGAATTTTCAAAGGCTACAAAGTAGTGATAGACATGGTGGACCCAGCCCACCATGTGTCCCGATGATGACCATGGATTTTCATTTAAAGATTGATCGACGGTGGCATTTTAATTTCTCATTGGGCCTAGTGGGAACTTTCATGGAGAGATCTCGTGCGTCCATCTTTGCATGAATCTCTCAAATCAATGGCCATATTTCAAACTTGCAAGGGTTGTTAGAATTCAAATCTCTATGCAGAGGAAGTCAACCTTCTCTGGAGACTCAACCTCACTTTTGCAGATCCCACACTTGGGAGGTTGTTTCCATGTTGCACAAGGTTGATGATCATGGTTGGTCATCAATAGTGCACTCTTTTATGACAATATTTTTTGGCATGCCCGCCCGCTGGGACTCATATTCAACTCATTTGCTAAGAATCCAGGGCTACTCTAAGCATTCAAGCCTTTGGAGGCAGTCGCCTTCAAAAACTTGGCAAATCTCTACAAAGATATCTACTAGTAATAGTAGTCCAGAGCTCAAACAACTAAAGATCTGGTGTGTTCTTTAGTTTCAAGCCTTTGGAAGCAGCTTTTCTTCAAGCACCTGACTTCAAACAAATTTTGGTGATCTTGGTATGTCACATTTCTCTAGTTGGGTAGCCTCTTTTGGCCTTTGCAAGCATTGTATTTAACTAAGGATCATCTTTTTAATGCTTCAAATATGAGTACATATCACAAGTATAATTTCTATTCACCCCCTTTCTATGAAATGCAAATTTGCCCTCCCCATTTCATCAATACAAATAAACTAGGAATGTTCCTAGTTTTAATCCAAATGGCTGCTTAAAATTCAGGTGGGAATTTACCTAATGCTTACCACCCACCCACCCACCCCTAATCTTCTTCCTAATCAACCCTAAAGTGATGGAAAGGTTGTTATTGATGAGATAAAAAAAAATATGATACTTGATTTCAAAAGCCAAATCGATGAGATAAAGCAACAACTATGGGATTATTAGTAAGAGGAGGCATTTAATCAAGCACAACAACAACAAGAGTTTGAAGCTCAACAACAACATGAATAATTTCTTACAGAGTGGCTTTATTCTGCCAGAAAGGAAGAGATCAGTCAATTGGTATCCCTAGAAGTCAAAATCATGCAGGCATAGGCCTCTTCCCCTAGATCTCCTAAGTTTAAAATTTGAAGATTCAAGCAGGGTAGACCTCCTAGATCTTTTGAGGAGCCTATCCTTGAGAAAATCCACCCTTACCCTGAGCCTATCTAGGAGAGCTTTAATTCCAATATCCCAAGTTCCTTTGGGATGTCAATAATGGAGATGGAAGAGCCTATTTTTTAGCCTCCTTGGAACTCTTGTCCTGAGGAGATTTGCCTTTGCAAGGATGGGCCTATTGTTTGGAGGGTAGATGGAACCCATCCTCCCCACATATTTGATAAGCATCCTATTGATGATGAAGGTAGTATGGAAGAGCTTGAGATGCTACAAGAGGAGCCTAAAAATGACATATTACAACAAATCACTAGACAAGAAACAATATACAATAAGGAGGAAGTCTTGGTCTTCTCTGATCATCTTCCCTCCTTTATTACGAATGAGGAGATGGATATTTCTTCACCTAGACCAATGGTGAACATGCTAGAGGAACCTGTGTTGACAAGAGAAAATCATAAAGATTGTGGAGCTTTGGAAGACCTCAATTCCACTTATTTTTAAAATTTACCAGACCTTTAAGAGTGTTGCAGTGGCACCCAAATGAGTCCCATTTTCTTAAAAAGTCCAAAAGAGTTGCAAGAAGACTCCTTTTGGGATGATTTGGAGGGCTTTTGTTCAATTTAGACTCTAGGCCACCCCTTCACAGTGAGATGATTGTTGAGCAGTGTGAAGAACAAATCATGGGGGTTCTTATTTTGTCACCATGTCATGTGCAAGTCCAAGAGCAGAAAAATGTGGACTCTCAGATTTTAGAGGGCCAAAAGGATGACTTGCAGGGAGAGGTTGATCAAAATAAACATGAGCAGAAATTAGAATTGATTGATGAAGGTAAAAATTTTGATGTCTTTGATTTTCAAGGCTATGATGTTGAGGTAGAACATGTCACAGAGGAAAGGGTTGATCATGATCTATATGATCATTTGTTCTCAACTATCATTGATAGTTTTTTTCTCTGGGCTTGATGAAGAGTTGTTGCCCTTAAGTGAGGGAGTTTTTGATCAACGGGATTAGATTTTGGTTGTTGGGGCAGTTGAGTAAGTTGATACTAGTATAGAGAGTGCAAGAAGAGTGGGTATTTATAAAGGATGCCCAATCATGCATCTTTACATGATAGGGGCCAAGCATGAGATTTCAGTTACAGAGCCACAAACCTAAGCTACATATGCATTCCAAGCTAGTAGTGTGCTTCGTCAAAATTTAAAGGTCTATGATCTTGTTTATGGTCTACAAGATTTTTTGCAACTAATTATTGTATTTCCAGTTGTTTTCAGCTCCTCACATTTCAATACCATGAAATTCATCATTCCTTGTTCAAGGAAGGAAGCTACTTTAACCAATCAATGAATGGATTTGTTTAAGGTTTCAATTTGATTGGTTAGAGTAGGATAGATTAGGATTTATTTTTCTCCAAGTTCTTTGGCACATTGCTCTTTTTAATTTAGTTTTCCAGATTTCCAACAAGTGCACGTGCACAAGCTATTCCTTCCAGAATGGTAGATTTTTTATTTCTTTCAAGTTGCAGGGGCAAAGGTTTATCATCTTGTTTTAGGCCTTGACTTTATGCCCAATGAATGGTCTAAGGCCTCTGGTCTTATTTGCCAAGCAAGTTTGTTACCCCTCCGAGTCGCCAAAAATGTTGACCATTTTTATGTCAACCTTATCTATGCAAAGATCTGATATGACAAAATACAGTTAGCTAAGAACCCTGAAAAAAACCTCCTAAAATCCCTAAAAACCTAAACCCTAAGGATTTTATGCCTATACAATCCTTCTCGGGCTCTAAAAATCTAATTTTATGCTAATTGTCCTAGCCAATCAAATCGCTTAATTCCTACTGGTTGGAAGCTCTTCAGTCATACGAGGTCGGTTTCCCCTTTTCCCTTTATACTGTTAGGCATTACTCCATGGCTTTCGTTGTTTCGCAGAGCAGGGGACATTGTTTGGTCCCCCCCATGAAATGGTGAAGGGGCTATGGGTTTCGTTGTTTCACAATGACCTTAAGTAATATTATTTCCTTCACTGTGCAACAATGAAGTGAGTAAAACAATGAACACAAACTTCACTATTTTGGGTAGCCAAAGCTCAAGGTAGGGCCCACCCCGCAATATAGCGAAGTGGCCATGGTATCATGCGAGCTTTCTCCATTTTGCTGGCGGTCAAGGTGGTAGAAAATGCAAGGCTATGAAATGGCGATGGGCTATAGAGCATAGAGTTTTCATTTTTTTGCCAAGAGGGAGGCCTGTGATGGGGCCTTCTCGGCGAAATAGCGATAAAGGTAATCTGTGGGGCCCAATTACATCAGGTTTTCACCTTTTCATAGCGATGGTTTATAGGAGGAGATTCAAGGCCATGAAATGGTGATAACCTTTTGCCATTTTGCAGGGACATAGAACTTTTCAAAGGTTGTGAAGCAGCGATAGACATGGTGGACCTGGCCCACCACATATCCCGATGATGATTGTGGATTTTCACTTAAAGCTCGATCAATGGTGATGTTTTAATTTCTCATTGGGATTAGTGGGTACTTTCATAGAGAGATCTTGCACATCCTATTGGAATTGAAGGAATCCAAGAACATTGAGAGGGGGGCTGAATCAGTGTTTTGCTAGTAGTGTAAGATTTTACCTTATTATAACATACACATATAAACCAGTAAATGAAGAAACATATAACATGAAGTAAATAAACCATCCACATGAATGAACACCATAACACACTGAATTTTATACATGGAAAACCTCAAAGAGGAAAAACCACAGTGGGATTTGTGACCCACAATATCAATTCACTGGCCATATGAAAGATATTACATAGCATGGGGGCCTGCACATGCAGGAAGGTACACTGCTTAACACAAAAGAGTCTCACTGACTACAAGCTTATGCTAAGATAAAACAGTTATGGTGAACTCACAAAATGCATTTGCAATGCCAAAAAGAGTTCTGGTTATAGCTTTGTTATGTACTGGTTCATAAACCCCGAACCCTTTTCCCGGTATCTCCTTTCCTCCAAGAATGTTTTACAAACCATCTACTGATCATTACATGATATAAATTTCCCATACAAATGACCTACATACATATCCTTCACATCACATTGTTCTACTTCCTTGTACTATATCAAAATGACCTAATAAACTGACTTATATACCCTTTACAAACAATATGCCTTATGTCAGCTTACAATACATTACAAAAGATATTCAATGTCAGCTCTATACAATAATTACAAAATTATTTTACAAATAAAACCTTTCGGATCCCAAACTGATGTCGTCTTCACTGAAGTATTGGATGTCGGTGTCGGTGCCTGTGCCGGTGATGATCCCGCTTACTCCAATGTCGGTATCTATCGATGTATGCCTCCAATGCCGGTATCTACCGGTATATGCCTTCTATAGAATCTTGTTGCCATCAATGACAACATTTGAATCCAATGAGTGTCAATTTCCAACACATCCATCTTTGCACGAATCTATGAAATCAATGGCTGGATTTCAAACTTGCACGGGATGTTAGTATTCAAATCTTTATGCAGAGGTGGTTGTCGACTTGGTTATCGAGACCCTTTTCCTTGCTTATCCGACAGTCAAATCTGATCAAATTCAACTCACCTACTCTTAAAGGCTCCACCATAATTCCAAATGCCACCCATGCTCAGTCAATGCACACTGAGGACTTTTGTGCCTATAGACGCCATCCCAATGCATTCATGTGCAGATCCTCCTTTCATCTACATATATTTTTCTTTCTAGATGAAGAGGACATTCTCAAAACTGTATTGCACGCCATCAATTTCTTCTTGTCGATCCGATCTTCTCTTTTTTGAATTTTTGTAACCTAACCTTGGTAGGATTAGGGTTTCTTAATTGTAACCATCTCAGTTATGCCTGAACTAAAAAGGCAATTTTGTACCCTATTTTAGGGATCTCTTTTCTTTCTTTTGATAGAAGGCTTATGATTCTTTGTATCTCTAAAGTTGCTTAGCCTTTGTATGAATAAAATTTGCTTATTTTGCCTTTATCCAATTCTCACAATCTTAATGTTTACCTTATTGTTTGAATGCGTCCTTTTTTTAGCTTTCTATAGTTTATGTGACTATGTTGATCCTTCTTTGGGTGTCATATGGGAACTGTTTTTAGTCCCTCTTACCATCTCATAAAAATTCCAACCTTCACTCTTCTTAGGGTGCTAAAAATAGGATAGGATCGGGTGCATGTCTAGGGTGATTTATCTATATTTTGTGCAATTATAGGCAGAAAGATCAATCTTCAATCTAGGTGTGAACCTTATTTATTTTTCAACATTCCTCCTTCTCCCTTTTCCCCTCTAAAATTCATTATATTAGGTCCTATTTACACTTGGATTGATAAGGAAGTCGACCTTCTATAGAGACTCAGCCTTACTTTTGCAAGACTCACACTTGGGAGGTTGTTTCCATGTTGCACAAGGTTGATGATAATGGTTGGTCATCATGTTGGAATCAATGAACATTGAGAGGGGGGGTGATTTAGTGTTCTACAATTTACTAGTTTATTAAACTGATTCTTAAACCATTGGATGCAAAAGATAGAAAGTATAATGTAGAAACTCAAACCAAATAACCAAAAAACCATAACACCAAAATGTTTACATGGAAACCCAGAAAGGAAAAAACCACAGTGGGATTCAAACCCGCAATATTATTACACTATGGCTAGTAGTATAACAATATTACAAAACAGGAATGCACTTGTATTTAGGCACACTATCTAGAGATCACTGCTCAAATACAAAATAGGTTGCAACCCCAGAGGACTCTATCCTACAGATGAGATATAAAGGAAAATACAATGTGTGAACTAGAATAAAGCATCTACAAATGCCAGAAATCAGTTTCGGTTAAGCTCAAAATGATTCGTTGTCACTAATCTAAAAAAATTCTCTATTCTACTTTGCTGTCAAATATAGGATCACTAAAACTTAAGATGCACATGTGAAATTGCGCTCAATCACTCCCAAAACAATTTCACACATACATCATCCTTCAAAATGATCATCCAAGTCAATCTTATATATCCGCACCACCAAAATAGATCTCCAACAAGTCGGCTTCACAAAACTGTAAAATATGAAACATTTAGTCTCATGTTGGCTCTCTCCATCACAAATCCATATACCAGACCTAAAACATATGATCACAAGCTTCACATGCAATTGCACAAACTCCTTGAACACATCACTAATCACTGAAATCATCCCTACAATTCTGCAACACTTGTTACCCAACTTGTCCACACAATAGCTTCTCTTCTAGAATCATCGGATACTGGACCAAGAATCATGCACTAGAATCAACACCAGAGGTTGGAATTATAAGGTGATCTACCTTAAACAACCAATCAACTATCCCAATCACCGCAACCAAAACGGTGTCACCAAAAATGAGTTATGCTCACTAAATTTGTACAATGTGTTCACACTTTGCTTTTGTACACTGTGTTCACACTTTGCTAGACTTATGCCTAAATTTAATATGATTTTTGGTAGATCAAATCTACAGGCACCAGATAGGATTACTAGACTAATTTTCCATCAATGACAACCCCTAAGTAATCTCCACGCATCTAACATCACCAAAACAGTGCGTCTTGTCAACAATCTCCCCCTTTGGCATTGATGGAAACACCGTGAAAAATGACAAGCGCTCCAAAACTCTAAAATTGCAATCAATCCAAAAATTTGTACACTCAACTGACTCCCCTTGATAATTTGCACCATTTATCACTTCTCTCTCCCCCTTTTACATCAATGGAAAAGGTAGGAATCTGCCAAAACTTATATACAAAAGAGTGTATATAGTGATCTACAGAAACTTGAAAATATCTACATAGGTTACCTTCGAAGACTTCAAATACTCATTCCATCCTCTCAAGAAAAAATCCAAAACATTGATAAAGGGACTAAACATATATCCATGTACGTATATTCCCTTAAGATCTATCAGTACATCTTTTCCCAAAGCAGTTACTGCATCCTGCTGAGCTCCCAACAAAGTGTCCCATTAGGGAGTAATTAAACTCCTCAATTCTCCTACTTTGCTTATAATACGTTATTTCTCTTTATACAAGCTCTTTATTTTATTAGTAAGATCTATTATCTGAGCTTCAAAATTACTAGGAAAATCTAAATGAGGGGAAAAATATTGTGCAATGTCGGCCAACTACCCTTCACGATCCCTTATTTTGTTGTCAATGTCTTATACATTTGGGAAAAATGAGATATGACTTAAATATATTACCACCTTCAGTTACGGAATCCTCAACACTTTTTATAGCAGTCTTCAAGCTGACTCTGTCACCTTCAACTGATTGCCAAGTTGTTTTCAATCTCATGTCATTAAATCTTTTCAAAAATACCTCATCTTCCGCTTTCTCTAATGACTCAAAATCTGATTCAACTTTATGAAACATACTCTTAAGCTTACCAAAGGGTGTGTCACTAGAAACCTTCTTAAGGTTAGGTAGAAATTTCTCCAAGAGTTTAGTTGCCAGAGATACAACCTCTTTTTCTTTAGATGCAAACTTAAGTAAGTCCTCACTAGCTTTGATTTGAGCAAGGGTGGCTAGCTTTAGTGCTTGGATAGGAGATAGAGTACTCAAATTATTTAGTCCATGTGAAAAATTATCTTCATTATCAGCAATCTACTTCCCTTTATTAGTGGCTCTTGCCATGGACACCGAAGCCTTATTGATTTTCTCTTCTCCTTTTTCTTTCACTTCCTTTGCATCAGCTCCCGAAAAGTTTTAAAGTAACCCCATAAGGCATATTTTTTAGCAATTGCATCACCAATACCCTACAAACATTCTTTGATTTGAACTACCACCGGTTTGTCATATGCCCATTAAACCTTTCCAATTTCAGGAATCTCATTCAGAAAATACAGTGCCAAGAAAATGATCAAGGAATTGAATTTGAACACATGCTTCTTGTCTTGTTTGGTCGTCTTTATGTTGCGCATGAGCTCACTAAGAAGCACTATACATAGGTCATATTTCTTGTTTTTTTTTAGCATCTGATACGATGCATAAGTACCAGATACTGAATTCTGCCTGCTTGACTGATATACCTTGTAACTAGTGACTATAGAAGCAAATCTTACATCAAATTCCACAATATCACTAATGGTCATTAATATGTTGTCATGTTTTGAATCAAATACCTCCATTATAGTGGTGTTCTTCACATTATAGAGGCCAGGAACTTCACTGGTTGCACTCAAATAGGTAACTACTTGAATAGTTTGCTTTATGATTTTGTAGGGTTTGTCTAGCCATAGGAATTCATCATGGATTTGATTTAGTACATACCTCACCCATTTAGGCTCATCAAATACCAGGAAATGAACAAACTGAATGAAACCCTTTTCCTCCAAATTAAATTATGATTTCAGATTGCCAAAATCATCAACCATCTGCTGAGCATATAGGGATACCATGTCTTAATTGCCCAATTCTTCAATGTTACAGTGTATGTAGGCCCTAATATCTCCATTGTATAAAACTATGTAGGGTACAAAAAAAAATGCACCATTCAGATCATCTTCTACAAACTTAAATGGATTCTTCTTAAAAACATGCCTTGATCTTTTAGTAATTTCCACAATAAGAGGGGTAGCTACACTAGATGATGATGCCATTTTAAATTTTTATAATATGAACTGATAGCTCAAGAACATATAAATATCTTTTCGATCACAACCGAATGCAAGGAGTCTCTGTTAGATCATTGAAAGCTCAGATTTAGCTATTAAATATCTTTTGCTTTGTTGCTCTTCTCTTCTTCTTGTTCGCAATGTGAGGAATGAAAGGCAAAAATGCCCTTTTATCATTTGAAAACCTAACTTTTAGCTGCAATAAATGCTTAGCCCTAAAAAGCTTCTAGATGCCTCATTCTGCATCAATTCGCTCACTGGAATCTCAAATCGCCATGAATTCTTTTGGACAACATCTGGACATCTTTAAATCTAGATCTTCTGCAATCTTCTAGAACTGGTTACAGATCTCTACAAGGGGGTTCCATGGATCTACATGATAACCCCTAAGACCAAAATGCCCTAGTTACTAGATGAGGCTCCATCACCAGATTCAGGTTTTGGAGCCGTTTTGCACATTTGAATCTTCTTTTTTCACCCACATCTTCTTATTTTGATCTATGATCTCTTCCACTTTAGCTTTTATTTTTTCATTTGATTTGTTCTTGTTCACTAGAGCATTCTTGCTTCTGCAATATCTTACAATATGACCAGGTTTGTTACATTCATGACAAACATCCCACAAGCATAGCATCTCTTGTTCTAAAAATTATTTATCACTGTTAAGTACATATTTGACTTATGACCAAAATTGTTGCATATGAAACATTGATTGGTAAAGGTAGAACCATTATTCATCATGTTGTTCATCATCCCACTATTCATCTTACTTCTGCATTGACTTGCCATATGACCAAATTTACCACAAACAAAACATTTACCATTGAATTTATAGGCATTAGGCTATCTTACCGGAGGTTTCTTGTCCTTCTTATGATTAGTCTAACCAGAACCGAAGGATTCTCCTTTCTCAAATCCAAGTCCTAACATGTCTTTCCCATGTCTCTGACTTTCTAGCATCTCATCTAACCAGGCTGAATTGGTTTTGAATTTTTCTTTGTACTCATTAGCAATAGTCATCTCATCTCTCAAAATTATGATCTATCTTTCAAGTTCTTGTCCATCATTCTTTGTTTGCACCAATTCAAGCTTTAGTTGATCATTCTCATATGTCAATCTGCAACATTCAGCAGATCTATCCTTTTGTGACTGAGTCAAAGTTTCTTCATTATTCTTCCAGTCTTCAATCTCCTTTGTCATCTTCATTACAATAGATTATGTCTCATTCTTCAAAACTGCATTCTCTCTAGCCAACTTCTCACATTCGCGTGTCTTGTCTTATAGGGCTTGATTGTCAACACTTTGATCTTCTTTCTCCTTTAGCTTATCCATAAGCTTATTTCTCTTTTCTCTAGAAGTGTTCACTTGATCTTTTAGGGTTTCAATGAAGACTTCAATTGCTTCAGGTTTCTTTTCAAGGAACTTACTTCCTTTCTTGCTGCATCAAGATCTTGAAGTGCCATAGTAAGTTGTTTCTGCAAACCGAAGTCCATTGATTCAATCTCCTAGATCTTCCTCAAGATGTTAGGATTCCTCAGAGGAACTAGGCTTTGATACCATTTGTTGGAATCAATGAACACTGAGAGGGGGGGGGGGGTGAATCAATGTTTTGCAATTTACTAGTTTATTAAACTGATTCTTAAACCACTAGATGCAAAAGATAGAAAGTATAATGTAGAAACTCAAAGAAAATAACCACACAACCATAACACCAGAATTTTTATGTGGAAACCCAAAAATGGAAAAACCATGGTTGGATTTGAACCCACAATATTATTATACTATGGCTAGTAGTAGAACAATATTATAAAAGGGGAATGCACTTGCATTCAGACACACTGCCTAGAGCTCACTGCTCAAATACAAAACATGGCTCCAACCTCGAAGGACACACTTTCCTAAAAATAAGATATAAAGGAAAATACAATGTGTGAACTAGAATAAAGAGTCTAAAAATGCCAAAAATCAGTTCCGGTTAAGCTCAAAATGATCCACTGCCACTAATCTAAAAACCTGCTATGTTCTACTTTGCTGCCAAATACCAGATCACCAAAACTTAAGATGCACACATGAAACTATGCTCAATCACTCCCAAAAAAATTTCACACATACAATAATCCTTCAAAATGATCATCAAAGTTGATCTTATATATCCACACCACCAAAATAGATCTCCAACAAGTCGGCTTCATAAAACTGCAAAATATGAAACATGCAGTCTCATGTTGGCTCTCTCCATCACAAATCCATATACCAGACCTAAAACATATTATCACAAGCTTCACATGCAATGTCACACACTCCTTGAACACAACACCAATTACTAAAATCATCCCTATAATTCTGCAACACATGTTACCCAACTTTTCAAACAATATCTATGCTCTTCCAGAATCACCTGATACCGGACCAATAATCATGCATTGGAATCAACACCAGAGGCTGGAATTACAAGGTGATCTACCTTAAACAACCAATCGACTATCACAATCACCACAACCAAAACTAAACAACTGGAAATGAGTTGTGCTCATTGAATCTGTACATTGTGTTCACACTCTATCGGACTTATGCCTAAAGTCAATATGACCTCCGGTAGATGAAAGCTATAGGTACTAGATAGGATTACTAGACTGAGTTGACATCAATGACAACCCCTAAGTAATCTATATACATCTAACATCACTGGAATAGTGTCTCTTTCCAACACATCAAGGGTGCAAACTTTTGTGACAATAGTCTTCTCAGGCTCACTTCTCTAGACCAATAATTAAATAATCTATTGTGCCTTTGAGATACCAAAAAATTATCATCCACGTTACCTGCCCAATCAACATCAGTAAAAAAATCCAAAGTAAAATATCCTTTATAGGGATACCATAAACCATAGTCTATTGTGGCTTTGAGATACCAAAAAATTATCTTCACAACCATCATGTGACTCTCCTTAGGCTCTTTTTTAAATAAACCATAAACCATAAACCATAGTCTATTGTACCTTTGAGATACCAAAAAATTATCTTCATGACAAGAGAGTGTCAGATGAGGCTTGGAAAGTAGTAAGTGAATATGGTTTTATTTTCTTGCAGTTTCCTACATTTACATATATCAAGATTGGATGCTTTGATGGAGAGCCCTTCATGCTTCTAAGGTATCCATCAGGTAAAATTATCCTTATGGAGATGGCTCGATAGATGATTTTAATCCATGAGTGTCAATCTTGAGCTCATAAGACAGGTCTCAATTTCTCCATTACCATAGGGAGATACTCCATCAACTATCTATAAGATCTATGCCATGGAGGAAGAAATGAGGAGAGTGACCATGAAATTCTTCAAGGCCAGATAGTATTTTAACTATAGGGTTATGAAGAATAAAATCAAGAAGGAATACACCCATGTTCACTAGATTGAAGGTGCATGGATTGATTTCAAAACTGAAGAAGACATCTGAAGACTTGACTATTGTCATCTGACAGTAGAGAAAATTGAGAATCTTGATCTTGCTGAGGTTCTTGAGGATCTTGAAGAGGATAGAGACATCCTAGATTCTGTAAATGGGAAGAACAAAGTTGTTGGATCACCTTTTCCTCTTATTCAGTGGTCTTAGAAGGATAATAGTTCAATTAAGGCCAAATTTTAAAACATTCTTGCTAATAGTAATATTTGGTTAAATTTGCATGGTGTTCAATTGAAGCCTTTCCAAACCAAATCATTTGAAGATGATACTATAGGGCCTAAGGGAAAGAATTATGAATTGAGGACCAAAAATAGAAAGGATCATATGACTCCTAAAGGTCCAAATTTCAAGTTCACAATTGGGAGGGGTAAGAGTCAAGGTGAGTCTTCAACTCAAGAGACTCAAATTCATGATGAGGTTCATGAAGAAGATGAAGATAATGATGATAAAAAAGAAGAAGCTAATGAATAGGAACAAGAGGAAGGAGAATTTGATGAGGAGGGATTACCTGAAATCCCAAGTACTTCCCAGTCTCAAGAGACACAAGACGGTATTCCTCCTACATCATGTGATGTTACAGGTACTACTTCAATCTCAATTTCTGATACTACTCCTTTAGGTTCCATCATTTCATTTTCATCACAATCTTCTAAAATTCATGTCAATCCATCTACGTCCACTAGTGAATCTTCTCTTGATACACCTCATGACAATATTGATACTATATTCCTTCCTAATCTATCTGAGGTTACTTCTTCAATGTTGGAAGATTTTGATAAATTTATGTTAGAAGTCCAAGTTCTTCCTAGGGTTTCTATAGCTCAAAATACACCTGTCAATGTTAGCTCTACTTCACCTATTGTTGCTACAAGTCTTAAACCTCATGAGTTAGCATCACAAGTATTGACTACCAGAGTGGATGATGACACACCTTTTCCACCTTGGCTAGTGTCTAACACTCCTAAAACAAAGAAGCAAGCCATCTCTGCAAATGATTTTGATTTTATTTAGTTTGTGCTTGTTAATTCTAAGGGTATGAAGAAGGCCAAAACATTATCTAGGGTGAAGGTAGACAAATCAAAGAATAAATATGTGGAAATGGTAATTCCTCCTCCAAAAATGGACTTTGAGAGAGTGCAGCCTACAGATTATGTCATCAAAAGGATTGATCTTGGTAATCAAACACATGAAGGTGCAGTGGAGGATGCTCCAACTTATTTTCAACATCTTGTGGAAATGTACAATGAAGAAAAGGTCAAGAAGGACAGGTTGAAAAAGTATATTGATCAGCTTACCGAGGTCTTAATCAAGTTAACCAAATAATCAGAGATAGTTGAGCCTATCACTTAATCTATAGATGAACAACTCTTCAAACAAGCTGAACATGTCAATTCTTGTGGAAGATTAGTTGGTGACTGGATGGATAGACTTTTGAGTCAAGGGACTCATTCGATAAGCTCTACTATTTCTTTGGTAAATAATTTAGAAGGTGTTAGGTCTAAAATTGACAAAACTTTAGATCTTTCCTCACAATAATTAGACACATATGAGAAGGACTTTGACTCTTGGTTGAAGTTAGAATATTTCTAGTTGGATTTTCTAGTTAATAATGGAGTGCTCTCTTCAAGGGATATGCATATTGAACAGAGAGAAATACTAGAACATCAAATGAAAACATTGGAGACACTTGTAAAAGATATGAGGAGAGCCTAGAAAGAATGTAATGATAAGGGGAAGGACATCATGAATAAGATATCAGTGCTCCCTTGCATTTTCCTCGATGAAAATAAAAAACCCTTCATGAAGACATCATCATCAAAGAATTCGGTTTGCTAGTTGGTGAAGAGGTTGATAAATAGGTTTTCTCATTATCTTCAATTGATAAGTTGATAGATATCCAAGTAAATCTGGATCATCTAGCTTCTCTTTTGAAAAATTACAAGAAATGTTTCATAGGTTTTGGAGACTCTATAACTCAGGTCAAGATCATCACAAGTCACACCAAAGGACCTGGTCAGAAATAGATGAAAGCAGTTCTATAAGAGTTCAATGAGTTTATGAAACAAGATCAAAATGGAGTGTGTCGACACTTAGAATTTTTCATATTTTAAAAGTTATAGATGTATTTTTTAATAAGACTTTGACACCTCAAGTGTCATTTTATATTTGTGTTTTTGCACTTAAACAATGTACGAGTCCAAAATGAAATAGGACTCTTCTTTGAAATAGTCATATTTTTTCCTAGATTTTCTCAATACACCTCACCTATATATATGTGAGGTTGCTTATTATAATTTCTATGTATCATCTTTAATATATATGCAACACAACTCTGCCCAAGTGAAGAGAAAAAGTGAAACTTTGTATTCAATTGTTATTTTACAAACTTGATCAAATAAGAAGAAAGATTTGGCATCCAAACTTTGTGTTGGATTCATAATTTATGGTTTACGATGAGACCGTTCTTATGTAATTCTTTTTTAAAATTCTTATTTTTTCTCAAGTAAAGGTGTGGTTGAGGAGATATTGTTAAAGAGTAGAAGAAATTGTTAATTTGTGTACTTTGTGCCATATTTCATCTTTTGTTAATAGAATTAGAAATTAGTGAACATGATATCATTTTAAATACTTTGTGCTTCATTTTGGTATTTTTAATATAAAAGTTAGCTGAAATATAATAAGATATCACCTTGAAGACTTTGTGCTTTATTGTGCCATCTTGGAAAAGGAAATCTTAACTTGAATACTTTGAGCTTTGTATTATTATTTTTGAAAAATATTATCTAAATTTATAAGAAGAAATCAAATTAAAGAGTTCTTTGCTTTGATTTTATAAGAAGAAGCTTGAGATCTTGTATGAAAGTGATAGTCAAGTGAAATTTTCTAAGTTGTAGAGCTTGAAAGGAAAATATGAGACATTAAAGATGGGATATGATGAGAACACACATTCATAAATGGCTAAGGTGAATGAACTTATCCATGGTATCATGAATGCTAGTGGAAAGATTGAGGCACATGAAATTGTTGCTAAGGTGTCGAGATCTTTGCCTCTTTCTTATAAATATAAGGTTGCCGCTATTGATGAGATCCAGAGTGTGACTATAGTAACAAGAGATGTGTTGGTTGGTAAACTTGTTGCATTTGAGCTGAGAAAATTTGGAGAATCACATGGAAAGTCTGAGACATCATTTAGACCATCAAAATCTGTATCCGATAAGCAGAAATATGATCCTGATGAGTGTTGGATATCCAGATATAAAAGAGAAAGAAGAGAGATAGCAAAGCAAGAAAGAGAGCTTGATGATCTTGAAACATTGATTGCCCAGAGACTGCCTAAAAATGTCGGTAAGTATGATGGAAAGTTTCCCTTGAAATGTTTTTCTTGTAATAAGATAGGACATTTTGCTTCTAGATGTCTGGAGAGAATGGATAAGTATGAAAGAAATGATAAGTTTGATAAGCATGATAGGAATGATAGATATGACAAGCATGAGAAGTATGATAAGCCCTATAAGTCTAACCAGAAGTTTAGGAATCATAAAAACTGTTATTATGCTGTAGATGAAGGTGTTATTAGTGCAGGAGCACCTACCTATGAAGACATGAACCAAGAACAAGGTGATTTTTTATTAGCCTAGAAGGAATGTAATAAGACCCTATGGGTCCTTTTTTGTAATTCAATGTCCTAGGAGTGTGACAAGTTTGTCCATGTTTGGGTCAAATTGTCATCTAGGGTCTGGTAGAGCAAATTGAGTCAATAAGGGTCACAATGGTCTAAATTGAGGGATCAAGTGACCACAAGTCTATTTGAGTCATTTTTTATTTTTTTGAATCAAATGTAATCATTTTGGGAGACTATGATAGTCTAGAGTCTAAGTTGGTTGAACTATGCAAAAGTTGTCATATTGTCAATTTGTTGTCATGATAATTTTGCACTTTTTGTAAGTCATGATTCTCCAACGATCAATTAGTTTGAAAAATAGTTGGAGGAGGTTGTGGTCATTTGAGATACCTTTAAAGGCCCCAAACAATGAAGGATGTAAGTTGGTTGTTTTGGAAAGGAAATCGAAGCATCAAGAACTATTGGAAACTCGGAAAACCATCTTTTTTTGGTGATTGCATACTAAAGGTGGATTGGAAAGAATGTTCATGGCATAGTTCCTGTAACTAGATCATTTTACCTTTTTTTTTCTTTCAGTGTGAAGTCTTGAAGTGATCATTGCCCCATTCTACAAGCAAATCTCTATCAGGTAGCCTAAAACCCTCAAACCACTAGGGTTTAACTGCAATAATGGGTTTTGGCTTATCAATTCTTAACTGAACACTCTATCGTTATAGGAGATGATAGGCCACTGTATCATATGTCAGTTCCAAAAGCGATTAAGAGGATATTGTCATGCTCTATGAAGTGTACCTATTCTTGCAAACACAATGCACTTAATAAATCATTACAAGTAATGGTTAGTGAATTAAATCAAAGAAAGACAAAACCATAGCTAAGCAATCTATCGCCTCCTAGTAAATGCGAGTATTAATTTTGCTCTAAGATATTGGTATGCAAACTCCAGTGACTTGACTACACTTAAATGGAGGATTTAAATGATGAAGATGCATGATCTAGCAATGATAGCATGATTAAGCTACATGATTTCATGATTATTCTAGAAAAGAGGCTAGAATGAAGATGCAATTAAGCTAAGATTTGAACATGATAACAATGCTTGAAATGATAAAATAGAAGCTAGATGCCTATAGTAACAATGCTTGAATGTAAATGAGATGGGATCAAAGGATATGCAAAAGTGATATGAAATTGGGACCCTTTGTGCTCCAAAATGAGGTCTATTTATAGGATTTACTAGGCTAGGGGTGAGGTGGCAGGAATCAACGGTCAAGATTAAGTCTTAAGATATCAACGGTTAAATTGGAGGTGGGTTGAGAAGAGGTTGGATGAAAGGGGACAATTGGAGGTAGGTAGGAAAAGGGGTTGGATGAAAGGGAACATTGTCATCTCCATGGTGACAAGTGTCAAGAAGCTTCTAGAAGAGGTTAGATGAAAGGGAACACTTAGTGACAAGTGTCACAAAGCTTTTCTCATGAGAGGGTAAAGTGTTCAAGGAAAGGGGACATGGTGGTTAGGAGTTAGGAGAATTTGAATTTAAAAATTCAAATAATAGGAAAAGGATAATTAATTTCAACAACTCATGAATTTGATGTATTTTAATTAATTAAAGGATTTAGAAGAAATGAATTTGATGAGGGGAATTAATTAATTAAAGGGGATTATGAAAATGAACCTATTAAATAAATCCTTAGATTTACTAATAAGTAGAGGAAAGGAGGAATTTAATCAAATTGCTTAGCGAATTCAATTAAATTGTGAAGGGGGATTAATTAAATAATTGCTTATTTAATTAATTATCTTCAGACCATTTTTAGGTGTATACATTTTGCCCCTCTTTAAAGCGAGGTGTGATGATGCATTGATTCAAAGAATAATCTCATTTTGATGATGAAATTGGTTTGATAGGATGCCCCAACTCTTGATTGCTAAATTCCAGTATGATGATGCCCCTTCGGGAGATCAATTGAGATAATTGATCTTTGGAGTTTTTGTGAAATTGATATCCCGATAGATTTGATTTGATTTCTACAACTTTGTTTTGATGAAAATACGAGTTCTTCTATTAGCTTGATTGATTAGATTCATAATATTGATAAATCTTGATTTTTTAGATTTGATAAGATCGAGATTCAGTCTGGTTTCAGGAAGGATTCATCCTGTATAAGACAACAATGATCAAAGCATCTGGTTTTAGGAAGGATTCATCCTGTATAAGACATGATCAGAACGTCTGGTTTCAGGAAGGATACATCCTGTATAAGACATGATCAAAATCAATTAGGTTTGATTGATTGATTTGATTTGATAAGGTTGATTAGATAAAGAACTGACAGTTTGTTGATATCAAGTTTCAGAAATATTTGGATATGCTGATTGTTGATTCTGTTGAGGGAGATGGCATAAGATTTGGGTTGGGTTGGCAATATCTAAAGAGATATGAGTTCATCATTCTGATTGTGTATACACTTGTGATGATACTTTGATGATTCCTGCAATAGATTTAACCTTGGATAAAAGGAGCATGTAGGGTCCCATGCAATATTGAAATGCAAGCTAAAATGAAAATGAAAATGCAATGAGATGCAAATTATGACTGAACTAGTCACTGGATTATTTTGTGTTTTTGTCATCATTGAGCTTTTGAAATGTGGGAAGTGAGTGCAAACATCGATGGTATAATTAAACCATGATGACCTGAGCACTATTTTCCTGGATTTTGATATAGCAAGTTAGCACAAGCATCGAGGTGTAATTGAACCGAGATGACCTGAGTGTTGTTTGCATAAAACAGGCAGTATTAATCATTTCAATACGCAAATCGGAAATGTCTTTAATGATACTCCGATGATCATGTCCTGAGACAAATTTGCACATATTAATGATTAATTTTCAGACAACAGACAAGAAAAATATCATGTTCCTTCCTTGTTCCTCTAGTCAATGACATCCTGGTGTCACTCAGAAATCATGATAGAAAAAATCAATATAGAAAAGTTAAACAATCATGTTAAAATCATTATCCAAAAGATATCATCCATGCGTTTAGACTGACTTTGTGATAGTTTGATGGTTGATAATTTGATCTCATGTTCAATGTTGGATATGGTTCAGTTTTTGCTTGATAAGAGTTGTCTAACCGTTTGTTCTACCTGTTTGATTAAGCTCAGAATGATCAAGAATTTGCCCCCAACTAGGTGTAGAGTTTTGCCCCAAGCCTAGAAACAAATTTGTTATGATATATCCAATGATCCAAACCATGGTGAGAAAGCAGATGCGATGTCTACATATGTACAAATGATTAATGATGGATATGGATAGCACTGATGGAGGATGAATGCAAGCGGAAAGATACATGAACTAATAGATGGAAGAGATAGTGGACAAATAGCACCTGTTTGCCAGGTTTTCACCATATGTTTTTATTGCACTTTTTCTCATATTTGATTTTTTTGGGGGATTTTCTACGTTTTCACTATTTTTGATTTTTTCTAATTTTTCACTATTTTTGATTTTTTTCTGCTTTTTCAGACATAAAACTTTTTTAGATGCATGCTATTGATATGTTCCTCGAGATGATCTTCATCCTGTGTTTATAGTTGATATGCTCCTAATCCAAATATTGTTATGACCACAAATGGACCTAACCAATTTGGTTCAAATTTTCCTTTCTTTTCTCGATTTGCTTGGTTGCATGGATTTTCCTTTAGTACTAGTTCCCCAACTTGAAATACCCATGGTTTAACCTTATGATTATAGCTCCGACACATTCTTTGTTGATATACCTTTAAATGATCAAAGACATTTTGTCTTCGTTCATGGATCAGTTCTAACTCTTGTAGTCTAGATACTCATTGTTCTTCATCTAGGATGAGACCTTTTAGTGACACATGTAGAGAGGGTATCTCTACTTTGATTGGAAATATGGCTTCTGATCTATATATAAGAGAGAAATGTGTGGCACCTATTGGTGTGTAGATATTGGTATGGTAGGCCCATAGAGAAGGATTCAGTTGAATATGCCAATCTCTTTCAGCATCATTCACTGTCTTTTTGAGGATTTTCAAAATAGTTTTGTTAGAAGCTTCTACTTGCCCATTTCCCTGTGGATTATATGGTGTGGAGAATCTGTGCTGGATTTTGAACTTCTCACATAGCTCTTGTACATCCTGGTTCATTGGTATTCCATAGCGACAGATGATGTAGTTCAAGATAAATGAAGAAATTTGTTTTCCTGTGATGTTTGTGAGAGGTACAGCCTCAATCCATTTTGTAAAATATTCTATAGCTACAAGGATTAATTTGTGACCATTAAATGAAGAAGGATTTATCTTTCCTACTAGATCAAGACCCCATTGACAAAAAGGCCAAGATTTTGCTAAAGCAAAAATTCCTTATGTTGGTGCATGAATCAAATTCCCATGGATCTGACATTGTTTGCATGTTCTCGCTATCTAAGAAGAATATCCTTCCATAGTCGGCCAATAATAGCCCATGCGTATGAGTTTTTTTGAAAGGGTAAGACCACTTGAATGAGTGCCACAAATGTCATTATGGACTTTATGTAAGGCCTTCTCAGATTCTTCTTGTTTGAGACATCTTAAGAGAGTACCATCTAGACCTTGTTTAAACAGGGTATCCGCGGCGAGAGTAAAATGGGAGGATTGGAGAATAAAGTTTCTCTTTTGGTTCTTCAATAAGTCAGGAGGTAAGATGTTATCTTTCAGGTATGTGTAAGTTTGGCCATAGCGGGAGGAATCATGTCCAATAAGTTGACAAATGGTTCGGGAATCAGGACAAATATGAGCAGGATAAAACAACTCTTCTACTAGGAATTCATAACGATGTTCATTTTCCTGTGTCTGTAATAGAGAAGCTAGTGTTGCCATGGTGTCTGCTGCTTTATTATCATTTCTTGGAATCTGTTCAAAAGTTATTTCTACAAAGTATTTCTTGAAATCATCCACCATCTTTTTGTAAGGCATGAGTTTGTCATCTTTTGTTTGATAGTCATCATTGATTTGATTAATGATGAGTTGAGAGTCTCCAAAGACTTGAAGTTGTGTAATGTTCCCTTCTACAGTCATTTTGATACCTATAACCAAAGCTTCATACTCTACTGTGTTATTGGTGCATGGAAAGCTTAATTTGTATGCTTTTGGGATTGTATGATCTTGTGGTGTGATGAATAGAATTCCTGCTCCTAATCCGTGTTGTGTATATGAACCATCAAAGTATAGTTGTTATATTTTTGTTGTGACTATTAGGATATCAGCATCGGGAAACTCAATCTGTAGAGGATGATCCTCTTGAAGTGGTGCCTCTACTAGTTGGTCTGCAATAACTTGTCTTTTGATAGCTCTTCTGTCAACATACTCAATATCAAACTCGCTTAGGATCATGATCCACTTTGCTACTTGTCCTATTAATGTTGCTTTGCTGAGTAAATATTTCAGAGGATCAATTTTAGCTATTAATTTGATGGAGTGAGATAGTAGATAGTGTCATAATTTTTGAGAAGCAAAAACTACTGCCACGCATGCCTTTTTTGTTGATGAATAATTGATCTCGTATCCTACTAGTGTTTTGCTGATGTAGTAGATGGATCTTTCTTTTCCCTCATTATCCTATTGTGCCAGCAAAACTCCTAATGATGCTTCAGTGGTTGATACATAGAGTAACAATGGCTTTCCTAGAATTGGTGACATTAGGACAGGTGGTTGCATGAGATATGCCTTGATCTTGTTGAATGTGTCCTCACATTGATGGTCCCACTTGAAATGAACATTTTTGTGTAATAGATGAGTAAATGGTTGACATTTATCTGCTAGTTGAGCAACAAATCTTCTGATTGATTGGAGTCTTCCTTGGAGTGATCTTAGTTGACTGATATTATTGGGAGATGCCATTTCCATGATTGCTTTAACCTTAGCTGGATCCACTTCGATACCTCTAGCTAAAACAATGTATCCCAATAACTTTCCTAAAGTTACACTAAAGGCACATTTCTTAGGGTTTAGCCTTAGCTTGTATTGTTCTAACCTGTCAAAGATCTTTTCCAGTATCTCTATATGTTATTCTTTGTTGTAGGATTTAGCTAATATGTCATCCACATAGTCTTCCATGAATGTATGCATCATGTCATGAAATATAATTGTCATAGCTCTTTGATATGTAGCACATGCATTCTTTAATCCAAAAGGCATGACATTCTAGCAGAATTACCCCATGGGCATGTGAAAGCTGTCTTTTCTTGATCTTCGGGTGCTATTTTGATCTGATTGTATCTGGAGAAACAATCCATTAGAGAAAACATGGAGTGTCCAGCAATTAAATCTATAATGATGTCAATGTTAGGCAAAGGAAAGTCATCCTTTGGAGATATGCGTTATTAAGATCTCTGAAGTCTGTGCATATTTTGATGCTTTTATCTAGTTTTGAAACAAGAATGATGTTGGATACCCATTGAGGATATGCTACAGGTCTGATGAATCTGAAATCCAGTAATTTCTTTAGTTCTGCTTTGACTAGGAGAGCAATATCCAGATGCATTTTTCGTAACTTCTGTTTGGCTGGTTTGGCTCCTGGACTAACATTCAAGTGATGCATAATAAGCTCTGGATCTAACCCTGGCATGTCTGTATATGACCAGGAAAAATTTATTTTTTGTTTTTTGAAGAATTCTACATATTATTGCATTTCTTCTTTGGACAGAGAAGTCGCTGGATGAAGAATCTTTGGTTGCTCTGTTGTGCCAATGTTAACTGCCTCTGTTGGTTTGATCAAAATGGATGACCTTTCTTGATAGTGCTCAAGTAAAGTGTCAAATCTCCCATTTTCTGATGCCTTGAGGAGGTTTTTACCATTAGATTTGTCCTTTCTTTTTACTTTTTCTGGATTTAATGTGCCAATAAATGGTTTTCAACATTAGACTTGATATTCTTTTCTTTATTTTCACTTTTGCGACTAGGAGATTTGGCACCCACTTGATTGGAAGATGCGTTGCTGACATTCCTGGTGAGAGTTGTTATAGGTTCTATTGAGTTAAGATATATAGATATGGCATGGTCATTTGGAAAGGTATCAATGGCAGTATGTCCTTCATTTTCCCAACCAATAAGCTCGGGGTGGATTAAAGGTAAGGGATCTTTAGGTTGGGATGTTTCAAGGGTTTCAAGGGATAGATGTATCAATTTTTTTAAAATGTATGTTTATGTCTAGGATGATACTCTCATTAGAATGATCTCGCGTAAGAAGTTCCTGATTGTCCTCGGTTAAGTCTAAGTTAGCCAAATGTGATTCTGATTCAAGTGAACTAGTTCTTGATGTTTGTCCTGCATACATGTGAACTACATCAACTCCTACATCTTCTTCAAAGCAATTTTCTTCAGCTGATTCTTCAGAGTGATAGGAATACCATTCCCATTCATTAGAATTTATATCACTTGCAGCTTGCAGTCTACAGATTTGGTCATATAATATTTCTTCTGCTTTTCTGGCTATACTTTTCCTTCTTTCATATTCAACCTCTTCAGGACTAAGATTGAGTTTTGTCAACTTGTCTATGAGTTCTCCTGGACTTATATTAGCTTCTTTCTTGTTTTGATTGAGATTTAATGCTTCTTGAGAGATGTTTTTAGTTTGCTTTTCTTGCTGATTTGAAGCTTGCTTCTTTTGCCATTTTGTGTTTGCTTGTGCTTGTTGCTTAGCTAATTTTTCTTCCCTTTCAATTGCCAGTTGCTCTTGTCTATTTTCATATTCCTCTTCTTGTTGACTAAAAGATGCATCTTCAGGTAAAGTAACTTGTCCATACCCTAATCCTATTTTGTATGTAGTCTGTTGAGTGTAAGGTTGAATGGGTTCTGAGATACCTTCTTTTCTTTTTCCTATAGGACCTGTTCCGATATATCCCATTCTTCTAAGAATGTTAAATCCTTTTCCATACTTTTCTGTAGGTATCCTGACATTGTTGACCTTATGTTGAACTTCTTCATCCTTGTATAGCCACTATAGCACATCTTTGTCTTATGTCTCCTCTGATAAGGTTCCAGCACTAATAAATGCTCCATCAAATATTAGAAGATGTTTCACAATTGGTTGTTGTTTAGAGTTTGATGGTTTTCCAAAGGATTTAGGAGAAAGTGGTAATTATGATATTGAATATTCTTCGTTCCCTCGATCTCTTAGCTGCATTTGTTTTTCCATACTTGACAAAATAGATGCAAATGATTGTTCCTTGGATTGTGTGCTCGAAGATGATACCTCCCTATTATGTGGAACAATGACTTCTTGGGTCATTTTTAGATTGCTGCAATATTGAAATGGATTTGAATCTATAGATATTGTGATTTCTTGTCCATTTTAGGGAAATTTTACATAGTGGTGGTATGTTGATGGGACAACTTGCAAGTCATGTATCTAGGGTCTTCCCAAGAGTACATTATATGATAGGTCCAAGTCTAGAACTTGGCATGTTGTGTCCTTCTACAAAGGTCCCACTTTGATGGGTAGTATCACAATTCCCTTGGAGGAACGTTCTTCTTCATCATAGACTTTTATGGTGATCTTTTTTCAGACATCAACTGCATCTTCTGAATATCCTAAGGCACGAACAAGACTCAATGAACAGATATTTAGGCCAGCTTCACCATCTATTAGAACATGTTTAACGCACGTTTTGTGAATGAGGACTTCAATATGCAAAGGAGCATTGTGGGGATGTTGTAAGGACATGTCATCTTCTTCAGTGAATGATAAGCAATGAGGGGTTGTGAGGTGTCCCACCATGGTTTGGAATTGATTGATATCAAGATATTTGGAAACTGTTGTATCTACTAATGCTCGTTCTATAATTTCTTTGTGTGCAAGTGAAATTTTTAACAATTCTAAGATGGATATTTTTGCGGGTGTTTTAAGTAATTGCTCCACTAGACTGTATTGTTTGGTAGTGGATGATGTGTTTGTTGTAGGACCCGACAAAATAGCTTTGGCTTTGCTTCTTGTGATGGCATGAGCATGTTCTTGGTTTTGTTTTTCTTTAACTACAATCACATTTACCACATTATCATATGTGTGAGCGTAGTCTACCTTCGCTTTACACTTACCATTGTTTGTTGTTGATGATTCACCTTTCTCATAGTTTGGAAGCAGAGTTTTAAAAGCTGTGTGAGATTCATTTGTTGTATGTCCATCCACTGTTATTACTCTATTATCAATCATGTATTGTATGACATGTTTCAACTTCTAACAACTATCTGTATGATGTCCCTTATTTCAATGGAAATCGCAATACTGATTATCATTCCACCAAGGTGGTTTGATTTGAGGTTCGTAGTTCCTTTCTTCTGGTAAAGTGATCAATTTGTTTGTGAGAAGTGTCTTTAGTGCTGATCCAAGGGATTCACCAATGTTTGTAAATTGTCTTCGAAACAAAGTTTTGATAGTTGCTCTTTGGTGATTGTTGTTTTCCTGAGCCGATGCTGAGTGAGTGGATAAATTAAAAATTGGTTGTTTTGGTTTCACATTGTTGTTATTCACTATTCCATCATTGACTACATTTCGATTTCTATTCCAAAACTTTGGTTTATCATTGTGGTTGGTGTTATTGTTGTTGTTAGGAGGATGGACTCTGTCTTTGTATATTTTCAACTCACCTTTCTTTATCATGGCTTCCTCCATTCTGATCCCATTATCAATCATTTTTCTGAAACTTTGATTTCCTTGCATTTTTAAGTAATAAACTCATTTGATCATTTAAGTTATTGATGAATATGTCCATTTTTTCATAATCTGGCACTGTACAAGGATATCGTGAATCTTACTGTCTCCATCTCTATAAAAATGTCATGAAAGGTTATCCACTCTTTTGTTTGGCATTACATAGGTCTAACATTGTTACTTCATGTTTTATGTTGTAAGAGTATTGTGAAACAAACTTATCCACCAATTCTAAGAATGATATGATTCTAGATGGAAGTTTGGAGAACCATTCCATAGCTAGTCCAGTTAAGCTTTTTGGAAATAATCTCATCAAGTAGGTATCCTCATGTGCAAACTCCATACTCATTGTGCAAAATTCTTGTATATGATCTTTAGGGTCAGTACTTCCATCATATTTTTTCTATCTAGGAGTTTCAAAACCTATAGGAAATGGTATCATGTTTAGATTTCTGTCGAATAGATAAGGACAGATTTCTTGAAGTGAGTATCGTCTAACATTTCCTCTTTGCATATCTTGAATTTGTGTTTGCATTGCTTGTAGTTGTTGTGTGAGAGTTGTGATAGGATTATCAACATGATTTGTTCTCGCATAGTCATGATTTTGTATTCTAGGAGGATCTGGATCTCTTCTTGTTTCATCTCTACCCCTTCTTGTATCCTCATTAGATTGAATGTTATTCAGAATTTCTACTTCATCTCTTTTGGGTATGTAAGTTTCTTCATTGGTTCTGGTGTTATTGGGGATTGACATGTCATTCATTTTGGGGCCAAAGATATCCTCATATTGTTTGTTATTAGAATGAGGATCACTTTTCTTTTGTGTCAATTTGTTTACATCAAAATCTTGGGGAAGTGTAGCACCAGATTTGGCTAACATTAGGAAATATTTTTCTTTTTCTTCTTCCAACAATTTCTGCATAAATTTGTTGAATTGAGGATACTTTTTTATGTCTCTGATGTTTTGTTCTGTTATTTATCCTTCAACTTGTATTTCATCTTCATGTTCCATGATTATATGCATTTCCAATGTTTTGATTTCAGTCTCTGCAATTTTTCATCTTTGAGCTCTAGTTAGAACGGGCATACATGTGTGTTTAGATATTGTGCTAGAATTCAATTGTCCAAAAGTTGTTTTGGGTAAGTGATCAATTGCCAAGGTAGATATGCTAGAATGATATGACATGATAAAAATGATTCAAGTGTTTAAAGGTTTGTAAGTTTTTTTATCTTCGATTTAGGAGTGATTTGATAAGAACCAAGTCCAGTAGGAACGATATATCTTACGATGTGGGACAATATTATCCTGACCAAACGTTTTAGTTTCATGATAAAAGATGATTGATCCTAATGAGAAACTATGTTTGAGTGACCGGTTTACCAAAGAGGGTGATAATGCACTTTGAGATGTTTAGATCTTGAACTTGTTGAGGGTAAGCACTTTGAAAATCTTAAGGTGTTTATCTTCTAGAGTCTGATTTTGATGGATTATAACTTGACCAGGCCAACAAAGGAGACAATCCAAGCACAAAGCGATATATAACAGATGTTTATGATTACTACAAATTGATTAAGCAAAAATGACAAACCTGAAAAAGTCATGCAAAATAGCAGTTTTGGACTGGTAAACACAGAGATTGGTACGACAAATTATAGAGCCCAAAACAATGAGAAATAGAAGACCATATGACAAACTGAGATTTTTTATGTGAAACAACAGAGGTTCATACGACAATATTTTTTGAACCACACGATAAAACAGATTACTCGTATGAAAAACCTTACTAAGCCATATGAAAAAGATAAATCCCATACGATAGAGAACCTGACTTGCACGATAGAGAACAGGACAATGAAAAATATATTTTGTTTTTGTCGAATTTGATTAGTAAATTTTGGTGTTTTTCTTATGTTTTCCAGATTTAGATGTCCAATTTTTCAATTTAGGGATGAATACACAACAAACACATGATGTGATAAGTGACTCCAAGCATGCTAAACCCTAAGGAAGTTGGCTGAGAATGAAAAACTTTGCTTGCTGACTTAGGTACACACCCAATAGCTAATTAGAATATGACTGTTGAGTCTCATGCAATGGATTCTCAATGCCGTATTATCCGACTCCAAATGCTAATGGGGGCACGATATGGCAAGTGTCTTGGGAGAGTTACTATCTCTCTTGCATAAAGATTATCACCCTTTCGGAGGTGAATCAGGTAGCTTCTATTTTAACCGGCACTAGTAAGGGATCCATTTGGCGCGTCGAGGTATAAACTCAATTAAGAGGTCTCCCAGCCTTGAAAACCAAGGTTTGATATACCCGAAGGTACGGAGGAGAGCTATTCCTAAGCACTGCCGTTGTTTTGATTTTCATTAAAAACACATTTATTTTATAGTGGGTTGGATTACTTGGTGTTAGTTGTTCCCACTTAGGTTGTTCCCCTCTCACCGGCCTTAATGGCTAAGAGTTATTACTCCTCGAGAGGGTAGGCCTGCTAAAGAAATGCACTAATGAAAGTAAAAGATGAGTCTATCTTTCTGATCACCTAAGAAAGGTGAGAGCATACTTGCCTATCATCAAAGACATGAAATACATGATAGTTCATTCCTTTAGTAAAATTGAAGTGTGCCTAGAAAACTTTAATGAATACACAAAGTTTAGTCGAATTCATAGGCAACCTGCAAAATAGATCTATTAGTAGTCATTGATTGGTTTTTGAATTATGTCTTTGACAAGGGTATCTTCATCAATCGTCCTACAGAAAAGAGTTAGGCTGCCAAAAAATCTCATAAACAAATCAGGGTTAGCATTAGTGAAGTTCATATTAAAATAAAAAAACCCTAACATGCAGTCTATTAAAAATCACAGAGACAGAGACTCATACGACACAATTTTCCCATTAGCACGACACAACTTTAGATTTCACACAGGAACCAAAATGTACTTGTATGACTTAGGATTTTAGTAGCCAGAAATTCTTACGACATGAATTTAACTCTCGTACAACAGCGAAAATTAGTTCGTACAACATGGGATTTACTAGTCAGAAATTAGTACGACATGCATTTAGACCTCATACGACAGGGATAATGAGTTCATATGACATAAGATGAGGTTTCATACCAGACTAAAAGGTAGTTCATACAAGTTGGAAAATCAACTCGTACGACATTTTGATTCTATCCTGATAGAGATGGACGTTTGTTGAAGCTTGAGAGGCCAAAAATGATGATTTTGGCCCCACGGTGGGTGCCAAAATGTCATGCTCTATGAAGTGTACCTGTACCTGCAAACACAATGCACTCAATAAATCATTACAAGCAATGGTTAGTGAATTAAATCAAAGAAAGACAAAACCATAGCTAAGCGATCTATCGCCTCCTAGTAAATGCAAGTATGAATTTTTCTCTCAGATCTTGGTATGCAAACTCCAGTGACTTGACTACACTTAAATGGAGGATTTAAATGATGAAGAAGCATGATCTAGCAATGATAGCATGATTAAGCTACATGATTTCATGATTATTCTAGAAAAGAGGCTAGAATGAAGATGCAATTAAGCTAAGATTTGAACATGATAACAATGCTTGAAATGATAAACTAGAAGTTAGATGCCTATAGTAACAATGCTTGAATGCAAATGAGATGGGATCAAAGGATATGCAAAAGTGATATGAAATTGGGACCCTTTGTGCTCCAAAATGAGGTCTATTTATAGGATTTCCCAGGCTAGGGGTGAGGTGGCAGGAATCAATGGTCAAGATTAAGTCTAAAGATATCAACGGTTAAATTGGAGGTGGGTTGAGAAGAGGTTGGATGAAAGGGGACAATTGGAGGTAGGTAGGAAAAGGGGTTGGATGAAAGGGAACATTGTCATCTCCATGGTGACAAGTGTCAAGAAGCTTCTAGAAGAGGTTAGATGAAAGGGAACACTTAGTGACAAGTGTCACAAAGATTTTCTCATGAGAGGGTAAAGTGTTCAAGGAAAGGGGACATGGTGGTTAGGAGTTAGGAGAATTTGAATTTAAAAATTCAAATAATAGGAAAAGGCTAATTAATTCCAACAACTCATGAATTTGATCTGTTTTAATTAATTAAAGGATTTAGAAGAAATGAATTTGATGAGGAGAATTAATTAATTTGAATTAATTAATTAAAGGAGATTATGAAAATGAACTTATTAAATAAATCCTTAGATTTACTAATAAGTAGAGGAAAGGAGGAATTTAATCAAATTGCTTAGTGAATTAAATTAAATTGGGAAGGGGGATTAATTAAATAATTTCTTATTCAATTAGTTATCTTCAGACCATTTTTAGGTGTATACAGATACAACAGGGTGAAGAGGATGGAGAACTAACCCTAGGTCTGGCATCTCTTTGTGACAGACCTGTTTGATGAGTGCAGTGCGTGAGAATTGAGTGGTAGAGCATTGGAAAGGGGTTTGAATGTGGTAGAAGAGTACTTTGGAGGTTTAAATAAAATTTCATGGTCAATGATGGTCACCCATTAGGAGAGCCAAACCAGTTTGTAGAAGGCGTTCAGTCAAATAGGTCAAATAGGTCTATTAAGTCTGTTAGTGCAGTATTGGTTGGGATATCTACAAGTTGGTCTGGTACCAAAAACTGAGATATTGTTGAGAACTCCCAAAAGGGTATCTGAAAATATAACTTGTTTTCCTAGATCCTCAGGTTGTCAAAAGTTATCATCTGATTCCTTGAAATGGAGGCCTAATAGCAACCGATTCAGTTTGTGGGCGAGTGAGTCAAAATTGATGTTCTAGTGGATCTAAACCATGAAATAATGTTTCATTTGTGTTAAGGTGTTGTGATAACACCCCTCCAAGGAGCTTTGTATTGAATTGGTCAAGTGGGCCATTCAAACCCTAAAGCCTAGTAGTAGCCCACTCATGTATGCAAGGGTGTGGTAGTCACACAAGAACTTGAGAAGTGTTAGTTGTTTGTAAGTGAACATAGTGGAGCCTTTGGATTTTCCAAGGTGTTGTTTGGTGCCCTTGAACCATTGCTTGACTTGGTTTTGTGTAAGGATCTTTGGAATTAGGGATTATTGGTTGAGTTTGTGAGCCTTAGAGGTTGGTTGGTTCAAGGTTATCCTTCCGGTATGTTGTTTCCTCATTAATTATAGATGATGAATTAGAAGGAGATGAAGTTGTGTTTATTTCCATTAAAGAAAATAGACCTATACCTATTGATTCCACTAGCTTCTCTATTGAGGAGAAAGATTTGGTTACTAAGGTAGAAGAAAAAGATGAATAGGTGATTGGCAGTGATTCCTCACATCATATGAATGGTGATAAAAGAAAATTTGTAAGCATGGAAAGGTATGATGGTGGAATAGTTATATTTGGAGATGACAAAGCCTGTGTAATGCATGGGACAGGTTCTATTTCTTTTGATGGTAAGAATAACACTGATGATGTCTTGTATGTTGAAGGTTTGAAGCATAATCTTTTGAGTGTTGGATAGATGGTTGATAAGGGTTATGATCTACAATTTGAGGATGGTAAATGCAAGATATTAAATACCTCTGGTATAGAGATTGCATTCGGAACTAACACTAAAGGTAACATTTTTCATTTGAATGCGGGTGAAATAATTTGTTTGATTGCTAGGATAGATGAGAGTTGGTTGTGACATAGAAGGATGTATCATGTAAACTTTGATTCATTGATCAAGATTAGTTCTACACAAGTTGTTAGAGATCTACCTAGATTGTTAAACCTATTAATCTGGTATGTAAGGAATGTTAGTTGGGTAAGAAAACAAGGATTTCTTTCAAGAATAAACAATATACATCTGATGGACTGTTGGATCTTGTGCATACTGACCTTTGTGGACCTATAAATGTTAGAAGTGTGTAGGGTAATAGATACTTTATGTTGCTAATTGATGATTATTCTAGGATGATGTGGGTTGTCTTTTTGAAGGAAAAATCAGAACCATTGGAGAAATTTAAGATATTCAAAGCTAAGTTGAAACTGAGTCTGGATTGAAGCTGAAGTGTCTGAGATCTGATAGAGGTGGAGAATTATGTTCTCGTGAGTTCAATTTATTTTGTGAGATGCATGGAATCAGAAGACAACTATCTGCTCCTAGAACCTCATAGCAGAATGGAGTTGTTGAGAGAAAGAATCGTACTATTTTGGATGTTGCAAGAACTATGTTGATTGAAGGAAATGTTCTAAAGGTCTACTTGAGAGAAGCTATTAGCATTGCAGTCTATACATTTAACAGAGTTCATATCAAAAGTGATACCGGTAAGACCCCTTATGAGCTTTGGTTTGGTCATGTTCCTACTATGAGATACTTCAAAGTTTTTGGTAGCAAATGTTATATCAAGAGAGATGAAGATATTGGAAAGTTTGATGCTATAAGTGATGAAGTTATCTTTTTGGGATATTCTACAAAGTGCAAGGCCTATCGGTGCTATAATAAGAGATTGAGAAAGATAGTTGAGAGTGCAAATGTGAAAGTGGATGAGAACTTTGGGAAGGAGATCAAAGCTTATGATGAAGGTCAATGTGTTATCTTAGCTCCTATTCAGCCTGAAGAGCCTAAGCAAAATGATCTGGTAGAGATTGTTAATCTGGATGTTGTTGTTGCTAGTGATGATATGTAGGAACCTGAAGATATGAACATTCAAAAGACTCCAAGGTATGTAAGATTGAATCATTCTGAGAATCAAATTATTGGTGATAAGAATAAAGGTGTAATGACTAGAAGAAGGTTAGCTATAGAAGAAGTATGTTTGATTTCTAAAGTTGAACCTAGAGATCTTGTTGAAGCCCGTAAAGATGAAAATTGGATGAGAGCCATGGAAGAAGAGTTAGATCATATTGAAAAGAATCAGACTTGGGAACTTGTGCCTAGACCTAAGGATAAAAATGTTATTGGTACTAAATGGGTATTCAGAAACAAATTGAATGAAGTCGGTGAAGTAGTCAAAAATAAAGCTAGACTGGCATGCAAAGGATATTCACAACAAGAAGGAATTGATTATGAAGAAACTTTTTCTCTAGTTGCCAGAATTGAAGTTGTTAGACTATTAATCACTTATGTTGCATATAAAGATTTCAAGGTATATTAGATGGATGTCAACTTTGCATTTTTGAATGGTGATCTAGAGGAAGAAGTTACATTGAGCAACCTGATGGATTCTCATTGTTGGATGATGGAGACATGGTATGTAAGTTGAACAAAGCACTTTATGGATTGAAACAAGCTCCTAGAGCCTGGTATGCTAGATTAGACAAATACTTGTTGAAATTGGGATTTTCTAAAGGTGTTGTTGATAGTAATTTGTACTTTAAAACTAAAAATGATAACATTCTAATTGTTGAAGTCTTTGTTGATGACATTATCTTTGGTGGTAATGATGATATGAGTATGAAGTTTGTCGGTGATATGCAGAAAGAATTTGAGATGTCTATGATTGGTGAAATGAAGTTTGTCTTAGGTTTGCAGATTGCATAGATAGAAAAAGACATATTCATATATAAAACTATGTGAAAGAACTGTTAAAGAAGTTTGGACTAGATGATTCCAAACCGGTTGGAACTCCTATGGTGATTGGTTGTAAATTATCCAAAAATGGTGAATCCATGAAATCTAATCAGAGTTTGTATAGATCTATGGTTGGTGGACTGTTATATCTTACTCAAACTAGGACTGACATTATGCATGTTGTGTGTATGGTTCTAGATATCAATCTGGTTTGAAGGAGAGTCATGTCACTATTGTTAAGAGGATATTCAGATATCTAAAGGGGACTGTGGATTATGGTTTATGGTATCCAAAGAATGATGATTTCATGTTGTGTGCCTACACTGATGTAGATTGGGTTGGTGATGTAGATGACCGGAAGAGTACTACCAGTGGAGCATTCTTTTTGGGAAAGAAGTTGGTTTCTTAGGCGAGTAAGAAACAAGATTCAGTATCCTTATCTACTATTGAAGCTTAGTACATTGTTGCTACTAGTAATTGCACTCAAATAGTTTGGATGAAGCAAATGTTGAAAGATATCAGAGTTATTCATGATGAGCCTATTGCCATTTACTATGATAATTCCAATGCTATAAACATGTTAAATAATATGGTGCAACATTCAAGGACTAAGCATATATCAATCAAATACAATTACTTGAGAGAGAAAGTCAGTGAACGGAAGGTGAAGCTAGAATATGTATCTACAAAGGAACAAATTGCTGATATTTTCAATGCCTTTGCCTACAGATACATTTGTCTACCTGGGAGACAAGTTAGGGGTATCCACCCCTCCTGATGAGAACTAGATGCATTGAGTTGCATTGATCTGGTGGATTTCAAAGTCTTATTCTTTTATCCGAATTGGTGTGTTGGTGCTACTCCTCTGCTAGAGTAGTCTATTGATTTGGTTGTGTATCCCAAGGGGAGAGATATTCATGTTTCTATTTTGGGAGTGAGTTTAGTTTTCTATTCTAGAGAACTTTGGCATTATTGTGAAAGGGGGAGAGAGATCATGTGAAAAACTAGTTTATCTATCTTGATCTTAGGGGGAGTTTGTTGATGATATCTTATTTCTTTGCATTGACTTCTTTTTCACATTCATATGTTGCCATCAATGCCAAAGGGGGATATTGTTAGATTTAGTTGATCATTTTTGCTTCTAGGATATGTTGTTGTTATTGATGTTAGCATATTCCTGTGATTGATTCCAGTGAGTTTGGGAAGATTTTCTAATCCGGTTTTGTAGTTTGGTTTTGTTGATCATTGTTTTGCAGAATCCGGTATTTCCTCTGGTATATTTCGGTGTGATCGGATCTTGTGCTAAGGTTTTAGGATATTGTTTGGGATGATCTTGTGTATCTTTATTTTAGATGGTTTGTGATTTGGTAATCTGCAAGTCATCTTTCTTTGTGATACTTGTTGATTAGTTGTCTTCTTGAGCTTCTAGATATTGATTGATGAAGATTTGATAAGTGGTGTTGGTGCAGCTATTAGTGATGATTATAACATGCATGTTGGCATTTCCTTATTGTTTCCTATTATCTTCAATGATCCACATTGATCATTGTATGAATTTTTTATGGTTTTTTTCAACCGGTATTGCTTTTCATGTTATGCGGTATTTCTGGTGGTGTAGCGTGTTATGGTTGATCTTGGCATGATTTCCGATGGATGTGATCATTTGGGAATTTGAATTAGTTCCATGCTATGTAATGTAAATCATAATATTGGTCTGGTGGTCGATTTGTGTATCGTGTAATGCAATTTTTGTAATTTTGTAATTGAGGGTTGAGGGTTTAGCCGACCTTGTTATCAAGGTTGATGATTTGTATATATAGGTGAGATAATTATGTAATTTAGGTTTTGGTATTTTGTCTGCATTATCAGAGAGAGGTGAATGTGTGAACAAGAGATTTATCATTCAATGAAGTGTTGAGGTGAGATTGGTGTTGCAAAGCAGACAATTATGCTTAACCGGAACTATCATCAAACATTTGTAGATTCTATCATTGCATTTCATTTCTTTTGGATTGTAGTCTGAATCATATTGTAAGTCAATGAGACTTCCCTAAGGGTTGTATCCTTCTGGCCAATTATCTTTTGAGAAATGAGCTCTAGGCAGTGTACCTAAATGCATGTGCATTCCCCATTGTAATATTTTCACATACTACTGTAGAGTATCATCTTACTGTGGGTAAGTTCCCACTGTGGTTTTTTCCTTAACCGGGTTTTCCACATCAAAAATCTTGGTGTTGTGTGTTGTGTTTTTAATTTGCTTATCTGTTCATTGTTGTAGTTTATCATTTGTTGTTTTTGAGTTTAATTTTCAAATCCGGTGAAGACTGATTCACCCCCCCTCTCAGTCTTCCTTATTGATTATTTCTAACATAACCTTCTATGAATAAAATGATTAAACTCATCCTAAGTTCTTGGTGGAAGTTTATCAAGATATTGAAAAATAAGGAAGGAGTAAGATTGCATACTTTACCCCACTAACTAAACTTGATGTTGAATTGAGTTTAATATCCTAATGAATCTACCAATTAAAATCATAAAACATTTGGCATATAGATCCTGTAGAAATTGAAAATATCTTTATTCAATTTAACTTTTCTACAAAATCCTCTTTTCCAAATTTCGATACCCATCTGCACATAAATTTTCCTTCACACAAATTTTACTTGCACTTCTAGACTAAATCAATATAATCATATAAATATTTTAGCATTGAACTTAACAAAACTTACATTTACTGCAAAGCTTCGCTTCCTTTATATTTTTCCCAAATATATTTCTCACAAATGTTCAAATGACACTCTATTTCTTGCAAGGCTAATGAATGAATCATATTTTAATGAAAATTCAAGATCAAAGTGAATATGACATTAACCTCCATTTCACATGTTGATTGAACATTAAATAGTACAAACCTACAGTTGAGCTCTGATCTCATGTGAACTTTTGATTAAATTTCATTTCCTTGTAAAAATAATAAAGCATAAATGTTATATAAGATCGAGTTCCTAATTGATCTAAGTTTACTTGACCTAATTTTTCCTTACAAATCTCACAAACACAAATCTAAGAACATGACTTCATATCAATATGTTGTAAGGCTTCACTCGTGACGAATTTCCTTGCATCCACTTGGATAGTTTCCTACATCTTGATGGACACAATTCCATGATAAAGATCTTTATAGAATTATATAGTAATTGTGTATACTTATGATAATGTCTAATGAAGCGCACACAAAATACTCAATATTCAATATTAGATGAGATGAAGTGTTTTGGTTTAAATAATTATTCATCTTGGATATTATTACACCTTACTTAAGTTTACTCAGGATAATGCATTTCATAGTATTTTGGGTATGAGACACTTGGGTGTTTGTGCTACATTAGGATAGTGTGTGTAGGAGAAAACCACCTTTTATGGTGTCGATCTTGTTATTACTCTATCATATCCACTTATTGTGGAGTGATAATTCCACCTTCAGTGGGTGTTCCACCTCATGTGGAATATTTTATTGTTTCTCCTACCTACCACACCTATTTCCTACCTACCCTTGTTTCTTATTGAGCCACATGTCATGTTTGTGTGCTCACATATCCATATAGCCTTGCTTATATATACAGGCTCATATTCACTATATGTAACAACAATAACTATTGATCTTTTGATTTTTATCTATTGATGAGAATACAGTTTATTATTGTCCTATATTTTGTCTCTTTATTTTGTTCATTTCATTGAACTCCTGATCTTGGCAAAATCTCACAAGGTATCAGAGCCATTAGAGCATCATCGATTCGTCTTTGAGAGGCATTATTGCAATGTCAAGAGGCAGATCTGAGGATCAACATCTTTTAGAGGTGTCCAAGACCAAATCCAACCTCGCCATTGCATCCGAGTGGTCATTTCCATAAATTTTGAGTATAAATTCGGCCTATTTTGGTGAAAATCAGGTTTCGGGCTTGGAGGAAAATTTTTGCCCTATTTGGGCGGTACAGTATGGATTTTGAAAAAAAAATTCAAAAAAAAAAATTTCTGCAAAAAATTCATATTATCATTTCGCAGAAAAAAATTTCGAATTTAAAAAAAAAGAAAAAAGATTTAACCTGTCGTACAACAGGTTTTTAATAAGGCTACTGTAGACCCGAACACCAGTTGACCCTTGCGACCTTCCGGCATCCCCACCATGCTTTGCACCTCTCGGTCTTCCGACCAATAGCTCTCCCCATGCTCCCATCGACAACTCTCCCCATGCGACTGTCGACCACCGTGTGCTGCTCCTGCTGTGTTGGTTGACCTCCTGTCAGCGTCCATCTCCGGTCGGGCCCCTCCGTCACCAGCCCAGCCCCTGTCGCTTCTCCCGGCTTCCTCCGCTGGACGGCTTCCTTCTGCCAGCCATGTCCCCAACCATGTGGACAATGCCAACAGATCTGCCATGTCAACAACGCTCCATACGGAAAAACCATGTCAGCAGTGTGATGTCAGCCTTGCCACCTCAACAGTCCCGTCATCACCACGTCATCCGTTCGTACAGTACGGATGCCACGCAGGCAGGGAGGTGATTTTTTTGTGATGGCTAGATGACCATCAAATTTAGACTTGCAGCTTGCTGATGCCATCATTTTTTTTGAAATTTTTGCAGGCCCCTCTCATTGAGGTTTTTGATTTTGCAGTTCAACTTCAAATGGCCATACCTTGCTCATTTTTGCTCCTTTTTTGGTGCAATTTTTTTTGAAATGGGATAGAATTTCTTGTACTTTCTCATGATGGAATTATTTTCTGATTTTGATGGACATATTTTTCATAAATCTTAGTTTTTCGTAAGTGTACCTATCCAATCCTCATTTCTGCAACTTTCGAGACTCCGTTTGGGCTCATACGAACTCCTTTTCAGGTGCCATCTTTTTTTAAAGTACATAATTTTTTTCTACTCTCATAATATGCTATCATTTTGTATAAATTTTGGGTAGAATTTATACTTTCAACATATGGTCTTTTTTTACCAATTTTGCACTTGTATTTCATAGATCTATCTTGCTAGTCTATTGCTTAGTAGTTCTCAGCCTATTGGGGCATTTGTAAAACAAAATCAGAAGTCCACTTTGCCATTGTTTGCAAGTGGCCTATTGTACACGCACTACATATAAAGTGCCAAAATCATCATTTTGGGGGGGTACTTTGATTGATTGAATTTGGGGGGTGTCTCTTGTGCTTTTGTGATTTTGTGCTCTTGTGTTCCTTCCTTTTTTCTTCTATGGGTTCTTCTAAGTTTCCTCTCTTAACTCCTCATAATTATGCTACATGAAAAATTGATGCATGGAGTAAACTTATAGAAAAAGGACTAACTCATTACATTGATGGAACTATTGTTGCTCTCTTTGATCCTAAGGTTGATCCTGTTGGTCACTTGGATTGGCTCACTAAAAATATCATGGCAATTGGTACCTTAAGAAATTATGATGAATACTAAGAGGGGGGCGGGGGGGGGAGTGAATTAGTATGCCAAAAACCTTCGCACTTTAAACACTTTGCAAGACTAGCAGTAAACCGGTAAAACAGTTTAACAAACAAACCAATTAACAAACATGCAAACCAAATAGCTAATAATGCATTTACCCACAGAAGAACAAACACCATAACACAAGATATTTTGATGTGGAAACCCAAATGGGAAAAACCACGGTGAGATGGAACTCACAAGTCACTATCTGTAGAATAGGAACCAGACTGGTTAAGGTCAGACCGGTTCAGGTCTAACAGTGTTCTTTACCAGAACAGATCCTATTAGGAATCTCAATCTCTGTTAGGAGACAAGTCCTATTAAAGACTACCTTGCTAGAGGATTTTAGATCCATGGGTGTGAACCACCTTGTTAGAGGATTTACAAGAGGCTTTTGGGCCTACCCGGTTAAGGGCTACAGACTTGTCAAAGATGTGAGTAATCAACAAGTGTTTGATCTAGCTAATAGCACTAACTGCTCGGTTAGATCCTTGATAGCTCATTCTTAATGCATTATTGCATTACTTCGGTCTTCTACACATTCATAATCTCTCCAACTCCTCAACCACCTTAAAACCTAGCCGCAATATCAACTATCACAACAACAATAACAACAACAACCAAAAAACCCTAGACATGATGTCCTTATAAAGGAAATTGATTTCATGTCGGTCCAATAGGATTACATCACAATTTCCTAGGTTCAATGAGCCTGGACATACTAGGTAATATGTCACAAAAAGCATTGCTACAGTATTGACACCGTCAAACAATCGGTGGGTAACTCATCACAAAGTATTACCGGTTCATACAAAGTGTCGGTTGCCGGTTTAACAAAAATGAAGACTGGTAGAAATGTGTTATGCTGCTTTAAACCCTCATACTGCTTGAGGTCAACATGCCACTTCAGACTGAGAAACACATTCTGCAAAACATCAATAGTCTAAAGACTATAATACAACATACCAGTTGGAACAAATACCAGTTGTGTTTTAACTCATACATATAAAGAGGATCTTAATGCAAGTGTGTGTCCATCAATGACAATCACAACATAAACATAAAAAATGCCAACAATCTCCCCCTTTGGCATTGATGGCAACACTTAGGAAAATAAAATTTTGACATCTAAGTGTTTTACAACAAAATCATGCCATTAACAAAATTGCTCCCCCTAAGCATATACACTATCCCTTTGACAATACAATGTATAACAATTTTGCATAAACATTGAGATATATAGAGCATATAATCAAAATTTGATTACCAGATACTTCTCCAAATAGAATTCTTCTCCCCCTTTGCCAACAATGATAAAGTATAGCTGAACAACCCTATTTTCATTTGATACTAAAAATAATAAAAGTTTAGGACAACAAGGAATGATACTTGTCAAAAATAGATTTAAAGTCCTGCAAGAATTGTTTCATCGACAAAGACTAGGACTCAAGTAGGGAGGTGGCTACTTCTTGCTCTGTCTGCATCTAGGAGACCTGTTCTTCCATGGCATCAATTGTGCTCATTTCCTGTGTAACAGTTAAGGCATCTAGGTTCAGATAGCACTTCTGAAGAATTTGTAAACGTGGGAGTAGAACTAGTTGTAGCTCCTGCAAATCTCTAGACCGAGTGCTGATCTCTTGCTCCATTTTCATTGACTGGATGTGAAAACGGTGAACGGTTTTCCCATAAGTTGTGAAGGAATCATAAGGCGGCTTGAATGTGCTCAAGTAGGACTACAAGTCCTTTTCAAGTTTTTTCTTTTGAGCTAGCACATCATCATAGAACAGATGGGGTTGGCAGATTTTGCTGAGTAGCAGATTCCCCTCACCTAGAGCATCCCTTATATCCTTTTGTCCTTTCTTTAGTTCAGTCTGGAGCTCATTCAACTTCTTCATTAGAGCTATATTAAGAGCTTTTTGATGCTCCTTCTTGACATTAGCCTCTGCTGCCTCTTCAAGCCTCTGCACCTGATCATCTACTACTGTGCATAGGAGCTTAAGTCTAGCTAGTGATGAATCGGTGTTTGGAAGATTTGTACCGGGTATCAAACTGGTAAGCATATCCATGGCTTCTTGGATTACATCCTGTTCCTTCTTCCATCAAATGATTTCAAGGCACTCTTGATCTACCTTGATGCTCTGCATTAGCTCCATTTCACTTGCAGACTGGAGATCAATTGGACTGGTGAGATCAACTGGTTTAGCTTGACTCTTGGTTGCCTTTAGAGTCTCCATCTATGTGCTCTTCACCGCTTCTCTTGCCTTGTCCTCTTCCACTTTCTTCTTCTTTACTTCTCTCCTCTTCTCCACTTCCTTGTCCTCCTCGACCTTTTTCTTTTCTGCTTCCTTCTTCTTCTCCTGTTCCTTATCTTCTTCTTCCTTCTTCTTCCTCTCTGCTTCCTTCTTCTTCTTCTCCTCTTCATCTTTCTTCTTTTTCTCCTCTTCATCCTTCTTCTTCTTCCCCTCTTCATCCTTCTTCTTCTTCTACTCTTCATCCTTTTTCTTCTTTTCTTCTTCTTCCTTTTTCTGCTTCTCTTCTTCCTTTTTCCACTTCTCTTCTTCTTCTTTTTTCCTCTACTCGGCCTCTTCTTTTGCTGCTTCTTATCTATCCTTAGCTTTCTTCTGCTATTCAGCTTGTTGCTCTTGACCTGTTGCCTCAGATGGTATCTCCTGGGTAACATCTTCTCCGTCTAGGGCATCGACATCAATAGTGTCGACCGGTTCATCAACCTGATTTCCTTCATCATCAAGTACTTCACCCGATTTGGATATAACCGGTTCTTTCTCAGCTTGCCGGTTGGCTTCAACCACTCGATGCATCTTCAGAGTGTCTAGAGCATGAGTGTGTGTATCCTTGAGCACTTCCTTACCTTTTCCTTCTAGTAACAAGAGTCTTCTTCTTCTCATGAAGAAAAGACCTTTGTATTTGTTCATTACATCGAACAGTTCCGAATTTGATACATCAGGAAAGTGTTCAACAAAATTTTTTTCTCTCATTTCTTGTTCCTGCTCTATGGCAATGCATCATTTATTGTCTAAGGACTTATACAAAGAATCCGGTGTTTCAGATCTAATTTCTGAAGGGGACCGGTCATTAATACATAAATATTGAATTATTTCTTTTTCCACCGCCTCCTTTTCATCATCATTAAAGTCATCAAAATAATCAATTAAATCATTCAATACTTTTCTCCTAATGTTTTTGATAGTTCTTTGACAATGTGTCAAAGGTTTGTAGGAGGAGATATCAATATTTACTAGTGCAGATGATGTCGGTTCATCCTTTGTCTTCCTCTTTGCTTGACGTGTTTTCTTTGGCTTTTCCTCAGACAAGGTTTCTTCTGAGTCTGGAGAGGTGTTCCTTGTCTTCCTCTTTCTCTGGAACACTTTATCCTATGCAGCTTCCGATTTTTTCTTGGCTGGTGACCGCTTGGTCACTTTTGGAGTTCCAGTAGTAACCGGTGCAGATGGTGCAGGCACTGCCTTTGCCTTCTTCACTGCCAGTTCCTTTTCTTTCATTGTTGGTGGTTCCTCAACCGGTGCTATCCTCTCTAGATAGGTTCTGGTTCTCTTCACCTTAGGGTCAAGCGGTGAGGCAATAAGGGTAGAGGCATACCCTTCCAGCATATCATACATCACCTCATAGCCCATTGGCTCCACTTCTTCCTGTCTAGGCTCAACAACCTCCATTATGCATTTATCTACTTGGATGATGAAGCAGATATCATCTTCATATTTCTTGATGATGTCACCTGATATCCTCACTCTTTGGCTCATCTTCCTTATGAACTCATCAAAATACTTGTTCAGAATATCAGGGTATTTGGTTCCAAGTGCTTCAATGCTTTCCTTGATTTGCTTGGTTACCGGTTGGTCACTAGACCACTGAACATCTCCTACTCCTGGGAAGTA
Organism: Cryptomeria japonica; assembly: GCF_030272615.1. Classification (NCBI taxonomy): domain Eukaryota; kingdom Viridiplantae; phylum Streptophyta; class Pinopsida; order Cupressales; family Cupressaceae; genus Cryptomeria; species Cryptomeria japonica. Next base: position 454,065,357 of record NC_081414.1, read on the forward strand.
GCCTTGGAAATAGAAGAACAACCCAACCAGTAGTTGTCCAAACTTAAACCTAAGTGCATTATCTTGTTTGATCACCTTCAGATTCAACAGGAGTTGTCTCTGCATACTGGTGCACAAATCAAATGATGCGTCCTCCTTTATCATTCGGTAAGCGGCATTTACCGCTGCAGCAGATACAGAGTTAATCCTGCTGGCTGAGAATGTCCTGTATCCAATCACCATACACGCATACTTCACTAGATCATCCTTGATAGGATTTACTGTCATGCCTTGTGAGTCGCTCGTTGAACCGGTGAGCTTGGCCATTTCAATTTTGCTTACCATTCTTAGGGCTGGCACTTCCCCTATGTTGTAGAATCCAATGACTGCATGAATTGCCTGCGGTGTGATGTCATGTGTCCTCTCCAAGTACATCTTATCACCATGGACTCTACTCAGAATGATCCTTATATGATCTTCTGTGAAATCTTCCAGGAAGTAGATAGCATTGTGGAGCTTTTTCTTTTCCAAAATATTAAACTCCAGTTTGATCTTCTTATCTTTACCGCAAAATAAACCTAACTGGGTGTGGATAGCTAAAGACCCTAGGTCTTCTATTTTGCAATCTATGTAGTCAGAAATTCCCTCTTCTACTATAACACCAGCCGAAACTTGTGATAGGGCATTATACTTGGACTTCCATTGAATAAAACTTGCTGACTCAACAGATGCACTAGAACTGGTATGTGATGCGAAAGCCATGATAGAAATCTTAAGAACTTTTAGAAATACCTTTTGAAATACGTGAAATTAGGGCTTGCGGATTCTTCTTCACTTTACACTCTGTTGGTTGCTAAATCACCGCTTTGTGTTCTCCACTTGCCCGTTTCCAATTTGAATTTGAATCTCCTTCTTGGTTTCTCAATTTCTCAAAATCTCTTCTCTTTGAAAAACTTTTCTTTGCTCAAAAACTGATAGTGAGAAATAATTTGTAAAATGCTTTTAAACATATTCCTCACCTACCGTCATTAATGCTCCTTCATTAGGGCGTAAACCCTAATTTGCCCTTTCTACCATTTCCAATCTTCTTCCAAATGATAGGTATAACATACCGGTTAAGGTCTTTTACCGGTGTAAACCGGGGGTTCGAAACATTTTTCCGTTTGCTCCGCCGGTTCCATGATTTCCACACTAGGTGCAGAAACAGGTTCCTCTTGTAACACCGCTAGTTTCTTCTTCCAGGTTTTGTTCATATTTGCTTGAATAGTGTCAACATCAATGTCTTCTTCCGAAATGACCGGTATATCATCAGATATGTCCTTTCTTGATCTACAAAATCTGGCAATGTGACCCAGTTTGTTGCAGTGATAGCAGACCAATCTAGGTGCTCTCCAAGGTCCATTGTTCATGTTTCCATTCTTCCTTCTGCATGTTGCAGCAGTGTGACCATGACCATGATAGATCATACAATTTGCTCTCCATCCGGTTGCTGCTTGATAACCACCATTTCTTGGCTGATGATTGAAGACATTAAACCGATTGTGATTCTGATTCACAAAAGGTTCAGGACCAGCTCCTTGGGTCCTCTGAGGATATCTTCCAGTGTTATTCATAAAAGACTTGCATTCAAATTCTCTATGCCCATACTTGTTGCATGCTTAATACTTACCATCAAATCTATAGGGTCTAGGCTTATCATTTAGAAAATAAGGAAAATTGTTGTAAGCCTTACTCCTACACACATTTGCAGTATGTCCTTCTTTAAGACAGTTGAAACAAACAGGTTTAAACTTTTGCTTACCTTTATCCTTTGATGTCGGTTGTTTCTTTTATGTTCTAGCATTTGTACCAGAGGTTTCACCTTCCTCATTACCAGAATAACCAAGTCCATTGGTATTCTTGATGGGTTTGGCAGATTCAAGCTTTTGCTCTAGCTTGACAGTACTCTTGTTGAACTTAGCAAGTATTTCCTTTGACTCAGAGAGTTCTTTGGAAATAGCAGCATTTGTTTCCAATAGGTTTTCATTCTCAGAGATGGCAATGTTTAGTTCTCCTTGCATGTCTTCCTTTTCCACCTTGCTTGCATGGAGTTGAGCATTTAGGGCACTCATTTCTTGTTTCAGCTTGGAGATCTCAAGATCTCTTTATTTCACTAGGTCTTCAACTTTTCTCTGGTTCTCAAGCTCTTGACACATTCGGATAGTCAGTCCTTCCAACTCCTTTCTCAGGTTGGAGTTTGATTCATTCAACTTATTTACTTCAGCAATTAGGGCTTCCATATTTGCTTCATCTGAAGAACTATTTTTAGATAGCTCCATCAACTTTTTTGCATGTTCTCTTCATTTTTCTTGAGATGCCTTGTATTTGACCATAAGATCATCATAGGCTTGCTCAGACTGAGTGAGCTAGTGGGGTAAGTTCCCTCAATGTGTATTCCCCCATATCTCTTTCCAAGTAGTAAAACTTATAGAAAGGTTGGCTCTGATACCAATTGATGAATACTAAGAGGGGGGGTGGGGGTGAATTAGTATGCCAAAAACCTTCGCACTTAAACACTTTGCAAGACTAGTAGTAAACTGGTAAAATGGTTTAACAGACAAACTAGTTAACAAACATGCAAACCAAATAGCTAATAATGCATTTACCCACAGAAGCACAAACACCATAACACAAGATATTTTGACGTGGAAACCCAAATGGGAAAAACCATGGTGAGATGGAACTCACAAGTCACTATCTGTAGAATAGGAACCAGACCAGTTAAGGTCAGACCGGTTAAGGTCTAATAGTGTTCTTTACCAGAATAGATCCTGTTAGAAATCTCAATCTCTGTTAGGAGACAAGTCCTATTGAAGACTACCTTGCTAGAGGATTTTAGATCCACAGGTGTGAACCACCTTGTTAGAGGATTTACAAGAGGCTTTTGGGCCTACTCGGTTAAGGGCTACAGACTTGTCAAAGATGTGAGTAATCAGCAAGTGTTTGATCTAGCTAATAGCACTGACTGCTCAGTTAGATCCTTGATAGCTCATTCTTAATGCATTATTGCATTACTTTAGTCTTCTACACATTCATAATCTCTCCAACTCCTCAACCACCTTAAACCCTAGCCGCAATATCAACTATCACAACAATAGTAACAACAACAACAAGAAAACCCTAGACATGATGTCCTTATAAAGGAAACTGATTTCATGTCGGTCCAATAGGATTACATCACAATTTCCTAGGTTCAATGAACCTAGACATACTAGGTAATATGTCACAAAAAGCATCGCTACAGTATCAGCACCGTCAAACAATCGGTGGGTAACTCATCACAAAGTATTACCAGTTCATACAAAGTGCCAGTTGTCGGTTCAACAAAAATGAAGACTGGTAGAAATGTGTTATGCCGCTTTAAACCCTCGTACCGCTTGAGGTCAACATGCCACTTCAGACCAGGAAACACATTTTGCAAAACATCAATTGTCTAAATACTATAATACAACATACCGGTTGGAACAAATACCGGTTGTGTTTTAACTCATACATATAAAGAGGATCTCAATGCAAGTGTGTGTCCATCAATGACAATCACAACATAAACATCAAAAATGCCAACAAAGTATGTATCAAAGGATCTCATTTTTCATATTGAGAAGTGTACTCTAATCAAGGATGCTTGGCAAAAGTTTCAAGACTTGTATGGTCAAGTTGATGAGATTAGGGGATATCAGATTGATAGTGATCTCACCATGTTAGATCCCAAGAACTTTGATACTATACAAGATTATGTCACTAAGGCAAAAGAGTTGAGGGCACAACTCAAGGATTGTGGCATTGATAAGAAGGATACTCAATTGATCTTCAATTTGATGGGCAAGCTTCCACAAGAATATGCAACATTTGTTTCTAGTTTCCAAACCCATAGGATGACAATGGGTTCAAGCTACACAATGCCTACATTTGATGGTTTCTCTAAAATGTTGATGATGGAACAAACTAAGTTGATAAGTATGGGCATTCTTAAGACTTCTAAGTCTCAAGCACTAGTGGAAAATCAAGGGAATAAAGGAAATCAAGGAAAGGATGACTCAAACAAGAAGAACTTGCAATTCTATTATAAAAAGTTTGGTCATGAGGAGCATCATTGCCATTCTAAGAAGATTGATGAGCTCACACATATCCTCAAAAAGCATAACATTGATTTTCCTGATGCCTACAAGAAGGATGATTCATCAACTTCCACTTCCACACATTCAAAAGGGAAAGGGCAAGCATTCATGGCTTCTACAAGTGGGAAGACTCACTCTTTTGGGACAAGAAAAGGAAAATCTCCTTGTGCTACTACAAGTCAGGATTCAGGGAGATGGCTTCTGGATTCAAGGGCTTCTCATCATATGGAATCTTCGCAATCTATGTTCTCTTCATTTGAGCCTTGTACCATGTTGCAAATTTTGATGGGAAATCATACATACATGGATGTGATTGAGAAATGATCTATTAACATTGGGGATAACTCCTTCAATGATGTTTTTTGTGTACCCCATTTGACAAACAATCTCCTTTCATCTATCAAATCACACATGGGGCAACTAAGAGAATTGTGGAGTTCACACCTGAGTCAGTTTTCATTAGAGACTTGGAGACTAGAGCTATCATTGCGACTGGGGTGGTTGATCATGCATCTCGGTTATACTCCTTTTTAGATTTTGTTGATGATAATGATTTCACATATGATGATTCTACACATGATGATCACACTTCTTGTGATGATTCAGATTTTGAGGAGAACTTTGGGTACTTGAACTTGGGGATTCTCACATGTGACCCCATTCTTGAGCCTTGTGTTTTATCTCCTCCTATTGATATCACATCACCTATTACACCTGATGATGCAGCTAGTGTGATAGTTTTGCCTTCATGTTATTTAGTGCAGTAGGATATTCATTGTCTTCTAGCTTCAGATTCATGAGATAAGTACTTGACAGACATTGCAGGTTTGTTTATGGAACCCTACATTGCAGTTTTGGGAGACATCATTGATGATATTCATCTTCTCTTTGATGAAGATGATCCCTCTTTGATTGTTGTGAGGGAACACTCTGACCCTCTTGTGTATTCTCTACATGATCATTCTTTAGAGGTTGACATGATTGTGGATACTTTTGTACAACAGTTGGAGCAGATCTCATTATCCTTTGAGGAGACATGTGAGTCTTTGGCTATCATTCTACATCCATCTCCACTAGATCTTGGAGTACCTTTTTCAATAGTGTGGAGCAGTTTACCACCTTTGGAGGGGGTATCTTTCAACATCGACATGGGGACACTTGAGCACTTTTCAGAGATTCCATTCATCATGAGTTTTTTTCATACATCTTCCCTTCATGATTGGGGGGACTTCATGGATACACCTTTGGTTTTATTTCTTCCTAAGAGGAGAAATGTTGTTTGAAGTTCATGGAGTAGTTTCTTCATTCATTCTCGAGCTTCTATCATTGGTGCAGATTCTACATTAAGGGGGGGCTACCTAGCTTCTCTTCTTCTCTCATATGGGGGGGACTTTTTCCTCACATGGGATTTTGTTCCTCACACACTTCTATGATAGTTCTCTTGTATAGCTTTCATCTCTCTTTTGGGGAGGGTTTTGTCCCATTGGGTTTTCTCTCTTTCCCCTCTTTGTGAGAGATTTCATTGCATTGGTTTCATGCATTTGCATTTGTACATGGGTACCTAACATGGCCTCATAGCCGAGACCCATCTTGCATTGCTTAGTTGCATTGTAGACTTAATTACATTCCCCTAAGTTGCACTTAAGGGGGCGTGTTGGTGTAAATAATTATTCATCTTGGATATTATTACACCTTACTTAAGTTTACTTAGGATAATGCATTTCATAGTAGTTTGGGTATGAGACACTTTGGTGTTTGTGCCACATTGGGATAGTGTGTGTAGGAGAAATTCCACCTTTTATGGTGTTGATCTTGTTATTACTCTATCATATCCACTTATTGTGGAGTGATAATTTCACCTTCAATGGGTGATCCACCTCATGTGGAATATTTTATTGTTTCTCCTACCTACCACACCTATTTCCTACCTACCCTTGTTTCTTATTGAGCCACATGTCATGTTTGTGTGCTCACATATCCATATAGCCTTGCCTATATATGTAGGCTCATATTCATTGTATGTAACAACAATAACCAATCTTTTGATTTTTATCTATTGATGAGAATATAGTTTATTCTTGTCCTATTTTTTGTCTCTTTATTTTGTACATTTCATTGAGCTCTTGATCTTGGAAAAATTTCATAGGTATAAATAAATTAAAATATTATTGTAGATCACCTAGCACTTATTTAGGGTTGAATATATAAACTTCATTGTTAATTTCAGAGCTAACCCTATTTTATAGAATTCAAGAATGTAAGTCCCTTTATGAAAGTAATATCCACAACAAACAATTGAGAAGTCAAAACATTGACAAACTATATTTGAAGTGTTGTGATTAGTAAATTCTATTTTACAATAATTTTTTTTATGAGAGATAAATTTCAGTAGTGAATTTTGTTTTCAGTTAATAGTGACTGATAAATATGTTAATTATGCACTACAAAAATTCAGCTTTCTTAATAAAAAGATACAATTTGGCACTGATTCTAACACAAGTAGACACCTACTCGCATTCATAATATCTATGAACTACTGATGTAGATATGAACAAGTGAAAACTAGTATGAAATGATTTATATAATAGGGAGAATTTAACTTGCTTTAGCAAAAGTTATCCAAATTAGATGTATTGATAGGTTCTTGGTGATTTCAAATGTAATAGTGGGTTAATTATAACCTAAATGCACTGAAATGGGTGTCACCTTTATAAAAGACATAAATGTCACTTAATTTCAAACTCTTGTTGATTTTAATTGAGATGAAGTGGAAGGAAAGACCAAATATTGAATATTTTAGAATCCATAGGCTCCACCACTCACCCAAGTGCACCTACAAAATAATGACTCTTAAAATCCGATTTTTTCAGCAATGGAGATGAGATGGCCTTTAATTACCAAATTCTCTAATACCATTATATATCTATAGAGATTTTTATGTAATCACCAAGGATTTTGATGAAAGCAACTAACCATGGTAGCCAAATTCTAAAAAACAATCAAAGATTGATGATGCAACATATAATGGTTATTTTAAAATACCAAGGATACAAATGTGAGATATGATACACGTTGAATACAAGATGTCACTGAGAGGGGGGGTGAATCAGTGATTTCCAAATTGGACCCTTTTCTATCCTATGTGTGTATACCAATTAATAGATATAACATAAAGTAGACATACTGGTTAGATGGGGGACTAACACAAATGCAACCACACATAAAAGGGACATCACATAACACTAGATGTACGAGGGAAACCCAAGATGGGAAAAACCTCGGTGAGAAGTTTTGTTGGAGACTACCGCTCCAATATAGCCTCATAATGAAAACCTTAATTACAACATTTAGGGCACCAACCCAAGGAGTACCACTCCTACTTTAGGGCACCAACCCAAGGAGCACCAACCCCTACACTGAGCTCCAACTCAGTAACTACAAAATCATATTTTGAATACAAAAGTTATCTTCTTGTTACAAAAGAACTTTGTAATCTCATGTATGTCTCTCTATTGGTTCTCCTCTCCACAGATCTGTGTTGGTTCTCTATTCACCTTTTCTCTATAGCAACCTTATCTCCTATTGTAACTCACACTCTATTGCACCTTGCTCTTTGGTACACCTTTGTTGGTTCAACCTCTTCTTCTTCTCTGTGGGCTCTTCTCTCTATTGGTTCTCTTCTCTCTCTATTACACTACTGCTATCCACCACCAGTCTTGATAACTTAGTCACATGTCTACAATTTGATTCTTTTTGGTTCTCAACTTGTCTTCTCTACAAACTTCTATAACTCTTCTCTACCAGTTTAGTCACCAACTAGTGTGCTCCTCTGTCAGACTCAATGGAAGGCTATCAGTTGCCTCACTCTTGTTGGTTGAATTCTTCAACCTAATTCTCTCTCTCACACAATCTCTCCTCTGACACTCATTGATAAATTGACCAATTTCTTCTCTCACATGCAACATCCAAAACAATATTTTTGGCTCACACTCTTATAGCCAGATTTTCCCACCTAAACGTGAGTTTGAACATTGGCATGCTAGGGTTTCCAGCATGCACTAAATTTGCATCCGATCTGATCTTTGATCATCGTGACATATCATATCCAATCTGATATCATGTCCTCGATCAATTTTCAACACTCAATCAATGAGCATCTCCCATCTGTTTACCTTGCGAACCATGTCTTCTCTCTTTTTGTTGTCTGTAGCATGATTTTTGGCCTTTTGTCTAATTGATCATGTGCGTGATGTGGTTTCCTTCTTCCTCTTTGATCTTCAAGATCATTCTTTTCTGGATCTCTGTTGTTTCCTTGATCTCGAGCCACAATCCTCTGCCATGCTTCCTCAAGCTTTGCAGTTGTCATAAATGTTGGACCAGTCGCCAACGACATCACTGACTCACCACACTGACCTATGCATGCATGTCACTTAACCTCCATGTGGCCCCTGTGTTGGCATCCACCTCTGCTAGGTTAGTTATGTTGGTTTGGATAGGATCATGGACCCACCACCTATCCTGGACCCACCACATAACTGGGGTCATCTATCGGTTCACAGACTCTGTCGGTTGTACCCTAACTGGTCTACCTTCAACCTTGCATTCTGCTTCTCTTCTGGTGGAGCACCCAAATCGGCCAGCACACATGCCAACCTACCTCATGCACATCTTCATCAGATGGGATCTTTTTGCATCTGCACTTTGTCAGCATTACCAGTGGACATACTTACCTGTAAACACCTTGATGACAATGCATCTGCTCAAACTTGCCTTCTTCATCAGTAGATCGGTTCTTCTATTAACATGTTTGTCAAAGTGACAACCATGTCCTTCAATCTCTATATCAGCAACTCATCATTGTCTACCCATCTGTTCTGGTGCTTATCTCTAATCTCATGCACCAAAGGCAGCTTAGTGTTTCACCAGTTCATCTGGTGTGAGCCTTCAAACACTTGCCTTTAACTCTTTTCTCTTATCTCCAAGAACTATGATGCATTTCTTGTATAATAGGAGATAATATCCACTTACCTATGGTAGTGGATCCTTTTCATTTGAATCCTACATTGTACTAATGTGGATTCCATGTTTGAGCAACATATCTTCAAATAGGCACATGTGAACTGGTTGGGCACATACATTGCTATTCATCTCTTCAAATAGTGACTGCATCTTTATCTGGTGGGAGTCTTGTTGTTTCTCATCCACACAACATACCGTTGGCTTGCAAAAAAATTCTCCTCCAGTGTTGATATGATTTAGGTAAGATTCCCCCTCTTCATCACAATCAATCGACCAATATCTTTCTCTCTTGCAGATGTCATCATTTACCGGTTATTATATCATGCTGGTCTCTTGTCCATATCTTCAACACAAGTCAAACACTAACTTTTGTACCAGTGACTCCAATGGCCATTATGCTTAATGTTATTCTCACCCTTAGCGGTGACCTTCTAAGCTATGTAACATGAAAGAAATCACATCTAGTATGAATCAATGACAATGGTACACATACATCTCTTATATCGGTTTCCCTCCTATACCAGTTGACATCAATGACAACACAATGCCAACAATCTCACCCTTTGGCATTGATGTCAACACATGTAGTATCCGACATACTACAGATTCTTTCTCCCCCTTTGTGTGATCCAAGGATTCTCACACATGTAGTATGTGACATACTATATAATCTCTCTCTCCCCCTTTGACAACAATGGCAAAGGGTACTGACGGGATTTCTCTCCTCCTTGTGTCTATCGAGCACTGACAGAGTTTTCTCTCCCATTTTTCTCAACTGGGTGCTTCTCCTCCTTCAACCATCATACATTTCATCCTCTCAATTCTTAGCACTTGACATGGATAACACAGACACCAACTGACACCAATTTCTTAGCAACCAAGTGTATATGCAAACTGGAAACATGTGCATATACAAGACTGCAACCAATTGAAGGCACATGTGTCAGTGAATACAACATACTTGTCGGTTAGACTGCATCATCTCCCCTTTGATATACAGAAGCCATTCTGACCCCAAAAATTTGATACCAAGTGTTGAAGGTAACACTAATACCAATTGTATCTTGTCCGATGCTAAATGCATGTTCTCCTATGCAGGTAACTCTCCCTCTTTGCAAGCAACACTCTCGGTAGTCCAAATGAGATTTCAATTGAATAGGCATTGAAATATCTCACAACCTCAGACACTTCAAAGACATAATCATACCGGTATAGTCATAGACATTTTCACTCCCCCTATGTATAGCAAGTCTGATACAAATCAGAAAACATGGTTGTCAATTCCCCCTGAGTCATACATCTCAGATTCTTATTGCCCATCAGGTTCAAAAACCGGAGCTCCAATCTACACCATATACCGGTTGAGTTGTACATATGTGATCAACTAATGATATTTCAGATCCATTATATCCACCACAACATATGACATGATCCTAGGTGTACACAATGCCATACGATATCACCATCATGCCATAAATCAAACCAGTTAGCCCAAAAAGGATGCATACATACATAATCAACAATCAGGCCAACATTTGTCATTCAAGTCTTCATCAGCACCAGCTGAGACATAAACTCCTCATTCCATTCTACCGGGGCTAATGTAATGATCCTCAAACTCATTGTCTTACATAACCTGCAAGTACTTGTTAGCATACATACCGGTAACCTACTGCACATACTGGTTTCCTGCACCGGTCCATCATCACTACCGAAGCACCTTCCTCTAACTCCTATCTTCTTGTGTCAATTTTCTCTGATCCCAATAGTAAATTATCCATCCATTGACACATGTAGTAGTGATCCATCTTTCATCTGTAGGTGTGTGGTCAAGGCAACCATTACACACTTGCCATCTTATTTTTTTCTTTCTAACCGACAGCATCCTATTATTCCATTTGTCCTTTTTCACTGAGGCTTTGAATGATATGGTCAGTGTACTACTCCCTCTAAGGTCCTGCATCTCCTTTAAGACTTAGGAGATATCACCTAGGCATTGAATGCATAGTGTCGATACATGGTTGCATCTTCTTGCTTCTTCCTCCATACCTGCTTGGTCTCATTCTTCTTCCCATTTTCAGTCTTGGGAGTAGGTATTTCCTTCTTTTGCTAATGGGTTTTTGATCTACCAGATTCTACCACATGACCAGAAGCATTACTGTAGAAGAAAATAGTGTTCATGCCAAATGCATGTTTGGAGGACCTTCTGTTAAACTAGTTAGACCATCTTCTTCTAGTCATGCCATTGTAAGCTTCTACTAGAAACGGTGGACCTCTTGATCCTGCAAGAGAAAAACCTCTTCTCCTTTTGTTCCACATAGAATTTTGTCTTTCAAATGCTCTAAATCCATTTTCATACTGAGCATAGCTTCTATACCAGTTACAATATGACTACACATTCATCCTTCTGCAATCATGACTTTTATGACCAAACCTATTACACCTCCGACAGACAACAATATTGTCTCTAGGAAGAGCAAATTGTCTATTCCTAGACTTCATTCTGCATTCATCTTCTCTATGGCCACATCACAAATTACTTCATCTTTGAAAGACTTTATAGAGTAGGAAATGCAACACTGTTGGTGCACTTGGATATCTCTCCCTTGACTTACCCATCTCATAGAATATGTTTGTGGATGTGCTATTGTTTTTAGATTCAATCTTTTCACGGTCTTTGCTGATATTAGGTTCTTTTGACTTCCACTATCAACAATAAAGTGCAGGGCTTTTCCTCCGACCCACATCTATGAGGGAAACAATCTCTCCTCATCCTCCTGGTGCAATATCTTTGTAGTAGCTATCGTTGCGTATGGATCAGCCTCAATGACTTGTTCATGACTTTCTTTTGGACAAGATTCTACCACTTGAGGTTCTTCCTTGTCCTCATGTGTCTCCATCATTAAACTTTTTATGGTTCTGCAATCTTTTGTGTTGTGAGAGGGACTCTTGTGGAATTCACACCACATATTGTTCTCTTGTGTCTTCTCCATACCCCATGCCTTTTTCATTGGTGAATTGGGAGGAGATTCCTTGGAGCTCTTCCATCTTTTATTTGCGAAGTTATCCCTCCTTCCTTTTTGTTTGAATTTCTCCTCAATTTTTGTAGCAAACTTATATGCACTAGGTAAACTCTCTATTTTCAGGAATTCCATTTTGGTTTGAATATACCTATGGAGTCCACTTTGATATTTTAAAACTTGGTGCTTCCAACAATCTTTGATGCCAAGTTTTGTTGTTAAAGCATGGAACAAATTAGTATATTCTTGAACAGTTTGGTCTTTTTTATGTTGAAGCAATTGCCACTGCATATATTTATGTTCATATGTATCTACAGGAAAATATTCTTCCTTTATGTGCTCCATGGATTCTCCCCATGTGGTTTTTTGATCAAAGATGAACGTAGTGCCTTTTTCTGCTGCCTTGGTTGCTAACTTCACTTCCCAAGAATCTTTCACATGATTTTCATCTTTGAGAAGAGAGAAAGTTATTTTCTCTTCATATGAGAACTGGTTAACAAAGAAATATCTTTCCAGTTTTGAAACCCAGTCATCAATGACATCTGCATCAATCATTCCTTGAAAGGTGGGTATATCGAAATTCACTTGCACCTTAAATGGTGTATACCCTATGAATGGTGGGTTTGCTGGCGACCCACAACTTTCCAACATCTGCTTGAACTACTCCATCATTTCTTCTTGTTGTTTTGTTAATGCATCTGCAACCAATGCTTTAATGTCTTCATCAGTCTACAACTTAGCTATTTGTGATTGTGTGCATCTAAAAGGAAGGTAGTCTGAGGGATTCCTTGTTTCCAACCCCAATCTTTGATATATTGATCACGTGTGATATGACATATAGGAGTGAACTTGCTCTGATACCACTGATCCAAATTATGGATTCGGATGACAACACCTAAGTGAGAACCTGTGGTGTTGTGGATGAACAAGATAATACAGAATTGAAGCAAGCCAAAAAGTAATCTATTCCATTCAAAAATCCAACATATAGAAGTTCATGAGATTCCAAGGGTCACAAAAATCCCTTGAGAATCAAAGTCCAACAATCACATTTGTTTATTACATAATAAAATCTAAAACTATGTAATTTTTCAAAAAAACTATATAAAATTTGTCCTAACTTTAACTAGGTATAACTTTCTGCACGAGACTCAAAATTTTATTCTGATCAGGGACATTCTTGCTAGTGGATCATTCACCGACATCACTTCCTAATCCTCTAGTATTTGTGGCATGCTTTTGTTTCTTTAGCATCTTATCCAAGGCATCATTGTTGCCATCATACCAGATCCTTACCTTGAGCTCATCTTGACATTTCTCAAGGTCTTTCATGAGATTCTCCAGTTCCTGATTTATCCTCTGACACTCTTTGTCCTTGGCCTCTAGCTCAGATGCTAGATCTTTACATCTGCATTCCTTGGTGTCTTTTTGTTGAGTCTTCAATTCTGAGATACATTTCATAGATTATTCAACGCATCTGATCAACCGGTTTTGTTCCACAACTACAACATTCTTGAATAGCTTGTATTCATTCCTCACTCTACTTAGTTCTTCGAGTGCACTTACAAGTTCTCCTTCAAGATCAACTTCTTCTTCATCTTCTTCTTCACCTTCACTATCACTGCCATACACAACTCATCGATAGGAGTGATCTGCACGATCATTCTCATATGTGTGCCTCTCATCTTCTGATTCTTGAGCCATGAAGAGGTGGGTTCCTTCTTCATCATTGTTTTGGCTGCTAATAGATCTGCCTTCATAATCTGCAGATACATGAGTTGTATTTCTCATCTTTTCTTCACAAAATAGTTCTACAGTGGTAGGCTCATTTCCATAGAGCTTCCTCAATCTATCCCACAAACTCATTGTCAATCTGCATCTATCCACCTATGAGGAGATATCATCTATGAGCCCACAGAATATATCTTTCATTGCTACATCATTGCATTGATTTCTTCTTTTTGCATCTGAATCGGTAGAAGGACTAACTTTACTAGGGAAGCCATTTACAACTGACATCCACACATCAAACCCTAAAGAGGATAGGTAGACTTCCATCCTACAACTCCAAGCAGGAAAATTTGAACCATCAAATACAGGAATAGGGATTGACACAAAACAAACCATTGTGTTTGAATACCAGAATCTACCCAAGCTAGAGAAAGCTTATCAACTAGGAACCCAGGCTCTGATACCAATTGTTGAACACTAGATGTCACTAAGAGGTGGTGGGGTGAATCAGTTTTTTCCAAACTAGACCCTTTTCTATCCTATGTGTGTATACCAGTTAACAGATCTAACATAAACAAGACATACCAGTTAGATGGGAGACTAACACAAATGTAACCACACATAAAAGGGACATCACATAGTACCAGATGTACGAGGAAAACCCAAGATGGGAAAAACCTCGACAAGAAGTGTTGTTGGATACTATTGCTCCAATCCAGCTTCACAATGAAAACCTTGGTTAAAACATTTAGGGCACCAACCCAAGGAGTACCACTCCTGCTTTAGGGTACCAAACCAAGGAGCACCAACCCCTACACCGAGCTCCAACTCAGTGATTACAAAATCAAATTTTTAATACAAAAGTTATCTTCTTGTTACAAAAGAACCTTGTAACTCTCATGTATGTCTCTCTACCGGTTCTCCTCTCTACAAATCTTTATCAGTTCTCTATTCACCTTTTCTCTACAGTAACCTTATCTCCTGCTGTAACTCACACTCCGCTACACCTTGCTCTCTATTGCACCTTTGCTGGTTCAGCCTCTTCTTCTTCCCTGTCAGTTTTGCTCTTTATTGGTTCTCTTCTCTCTCTATTACACTGCTGCTATTCACCATCGGTCTTGATAACTTAGTTAGATGTCTACCATCTGATTACTGTCAGTTCTTATCTTGTCTTCTTTGTCGATTCAATCACCAATCAGTGTACTCCTCTATCAGACTCAATGGAAGGCTACCGGTTGCCTCACTCTTGCCAATTGAACTCTTCAGCCCAATTCTCTCTCACACACAGTCTCTCCTCTAATACTCATTGAGCACTCAACCGATTTCTTCTCTCAATATAGCAACCAAAACAATATCTTTGGCTCACACTCTTATAGCCATATTTTCCTGCCTAAACATGAATTTGAACATTGGCATGCTAGGGTTTCCGCCATGCACTAAATCTGCATCTGATCTAATATTTGATAATCATGACATATCATATCCAATATGATATCATGTCCTTGATTGATGTTCAACACCCAATCAATGAGCATCGCCCATTTGTTTACCTTGTGAACCATGTCTTCTCTCTTTTTGTCATCTGTAGAATGATTTTCAGCCTATTTTCTAATCGATCACGTGCATGATGTGGTTTCCTTCTTCCTCTTTGATCTTCAAGATCATTCTTTTCTGGATCTCTATTGTTTCCTTGATCTCAATCCGCAATCCTCTGCCATGCTTTCTTGAGCTTCACAATCATCATAAATGTTGAACCAGTCTGCAATGACATCACCAACTCACCACATTGATCTATGCATGCATGCCACTTCACCTCCACATGGCCCCTTTGTCAACATCCACCTTTGCTAGGTCAGTTATGTCAATTTGGATAGGATCACTGACCCACCACACAACCAGGGTCATCTACCGGTTCATAGACTCTGTTGGTTATACCCTAACCGATCTGCCTTCAACCTTGCATTCTGCTTCTCCTCCGAATGGAGCACCCAAATTAATCAGAACACCTGCCAACCTACCTCATGCACATCTTCATCAGATGGGAGCCTTCTGCATCTGCACTTTGTCAGCATTACTGGTGGACATACTTACAATAAACACCTTGATGACAATGCATTTTCTCAAACTTGTCTTTTTTCATCAATAGATCAGTTCTGCTATTAACATGTTTGTCAAAGTGACAACCATATCTTTCAATCTTTGTATCGGCAACTCATCATTGTCTACCTAGTTGATCCAGTGTTTATCTCTGATCTCATTCATCTATGGCAACTTAGTGTTTCACCAATTCATCTGGTGTGAGACTTTAAACACTTTCCTTTAACTCTTTTCTCTTATCTCCAAGAACTATGATGCATTTCTTGCATAATAGGAGATAAGCTCCACTTACCTGTGGTAGTGGATCCTTGTCATCTTCATCCTGCATTGCACTAATGTGGCTTCCCTGTTTGAGAAACATATCTTGAAACAGGCACATGTGAACCGGTTGGGCACATACACTGTCAGTCATCTCTTCAAATGGTGACTGCATCTTTATCTGGTGAGAGTCCTATTGTTTCTCATCCACACAACATACCGGTGGCCTGCATAAAGCTTCTCCTCCAATGTTGATGTGGTTAAGGTAAGATTCCCCCTCTTCATCACAATCAACCGATCAACATCGTTCTCTCTTACAGATGGCATCATTTACCAGTTGTTATATCACACCGGTCTCCTGTCCATATCTTCAACACGATTCAAACACTAACTTGTGTATCGGTGACTCCAATGGCCATTATGTTGAATGACATTATCTCCCTTACTAGTGACATACTAAGCTAGGTGACATAAAAGACATCACATTTGGTATGCATCAATGAGTGTTGCACATACATCTCTTATACCGGTTGCCCTCCTATACTAGTTGACATCAATGACAACACAATGCCAACAATAATATGCAAAAGGATGCTCAATAAATATGCCTAAATGAGAGAAAGATGATAGTATTTATAAGATATATGAGTAATGAGAAAACTTACTATTTATGCATAGATGATGATGAAATTCATCTAACCAATATAGGGAAGTGCACACTCATTGATATTTATTAAATGTTACATGTAGTAGAAATCAAGAATGGATGGCAAGATTATTGATATGTATATTCTGCAAGACATTAAATAACTACTCTTTTATTGCAAACAAGGGTATGAAAAGTTTGAATGTATAACTGCTTCTTAAATTTGTATAGCTTCATAAATTTATAATGCTATAGACTTTATGTCCAAGGAGCAGACTACATTCAGCAAGCATGGTATGTAATGCCCCGCCAGGAAACCCCGAAGGGATAAGCCAAAATTACAAGAATAGAGTGCAAATTTTTTTTTTTTTTTTAAAGTTACAACACATAAGAAGCAACAAGATACCAAAGATTCAGATTACATAGCGGAAGACATTAACGACAATCTCCTAAAGAGTTTCCCAACGAGATTACTTAAATTCAAAATTCATTTAACTCACACCATTAATCCAATAAGCTAAATATCTAATAACGAGGTAACTCATAAACAGGATAAGTTCTTTCAAAAGACGGAAATGTAATCACCACAAAGATTCATCCATTAAGATCCATTCATCAACCTCATTCAAGCTTTTCAATTTAAAATTACAAACTATACATCTAACAATCTAATACATTAGGATTTCATCATAACACGAGATCTTTCCAAGCATATTTAAATTCCTAACAACAACTGAGTATAATTCGTTACTCTAAGTTACATTCTTTCCATATTCCAACTTAATGCATTTAAAGGACGATTACACACATACATTTACGATAAATCGCATCCCAACCAATTATGCATTCGAACAACATGGCATTCAAGATAGAATTGAATATAAGCATTTAAAGTTAATTTCGATTTATCCACTTAACCATTCTAACATAAGCTAAACATACATGATAAAGCTGAATAAAAAGACATAAGAGAATCCATCACATAACACCATAATGATCTCGGAGTTCACCCCTAAAGGGCTACATCTCCGGGTCTGCGCAACTGCAAGACCCCCTCTGATAGATAATAAAGTTAAGAATACAAGAGGTTACATCATACAAATCAGCCATCAAGGCAATACATAAACATTATACAAGCGACCACATCGGTCAATAAATACATAGACGATCCTTACAAAGAACAGGATCCAGCTGAACATAATCCAAGCTAATACAAGGGGTCCAAGAGAGCATCCATAAAACTGAGCCATCACCACCCAAGGTCTAACATGAAACCGACACTCACAAGGGCAGAGACAGAAAGGACGACTCACAAAGGTACTCAAAACAGGACAAACGACAACCCACTAGCGAACGTAGGGACAAGTGTCATCACACAACCTGGTATGGATACCATGGCAAGTCTTCATAGGTCTCGGCCCATACACTGGTAACCCTGGCAACCTAATCCGAACTTCCGGCCCATCCAAGCCTCATGTGGACCCACACATCCTCTCGTGAAGACAAGGAAGGTAGTTTGCCATTTCAGGCCTTCTCACAGCATGCCGAATCTATGATAGCATTCGTCCCATGTGTGAGGCACATTATCTTAATTATAAATTACATTCTAATCTACTTAGGTTATCACTTATTAGACTCACTTTCGACGGGTTATCCAGCAGCCACTTTGGGCGCGGCCCCCAATCGAAAGCCACTTTCCCATACGACACTAGACTGACTCAAACGAACTCAAACCACGGAATACACATGGTAAGACGAACGAAGTTCAAGAAGAAGAACAATCATCTGGTCAAACACGACCCAACGGTAATCACTTACTGACGGTACTCTAACTAGAGACTTGACAACTAAGGTTAACCACGAATCATTATTCGACTCACTCAAAGAGGATATGACCAATTATGACAACATCACAATACAACAATCAACTCGGAATTCAAGGACTGATACAGGAACACCAAATCATCCATACGACAGGGTCCTACTTACAAAGCAAAACATGCCATTTCATAATTAAAGCGAATACAGTAATTAAACTCGCAATGCAATAATCAGAAAAGACATTATTCCCTCAAGTTGATTTAAACATTAAAAACGATCAAGTTTTCTACATGATCTAAAACAGGTTACAGTTATCTACCTCATCAAGGAATACGTTGTTCTTGGTTTTCTAACTCCTAAGGTTCAAGCATTGAACAGGCAAAATTAAGCCATAATGAGTTTAACCAATTCATATTAATCAAATTCAGACAACCATTAAGCAATTTTAACAAGGATACATTTAATCTCCAACAAACGACATTAACATACCGGTCTAAAATCGACCTCTACAATTCCATACTTTCAATCCCAGTTGCATAATACGGATCACGAAAATATAACGTAAGGAAAATTCAATTGTAGATACTCATTTCCAAACGCACATGGTATAATCTTATTAATCCAAGATTGGACCAAAATATAGCCAATTAGATTCAATGACGAAATTATCAATTTTAGAACTTAACCACAAAAATACATAAGCCACAAAATGAGTTTGGATAATAACTAACTTATAAATTTTCATTATAGAATTACTTAATATCCAAATTTACATCGATCCAAATATTGCCTCTTAATCATGATTATGAGCAATTAAAAACTTAACATAAAAAAATAACTTTTATCAACATGATACTAAAATTCATATGCATTTTTTTTTATACAAAAAAATACATAAAAAAAAAAACGATATTATAAACTACGTTTTCTTTTATACAAAAAAAAAAACGCATTTAAAAAAAACTAATTTAAAAAAAAAGACATTTTTACCAAGGCTGGGCGGGCCGTGCCCAACCCTAGCCGCAGGCACAGGGGATGCTCGTGGGCGGCGCTCACGGTGGTGCCCGCAGGTGCCGCGGCGCCCTGCGGCCACCGCGGCCCCTGCAGCCACCGCCGTGAGCCGCAGCCGAGCGGTTTGCAAGCGAAAGGGGGCGCGTGGGGAGAGAGGGGTGGAGGGCGGGTGGAGCTCCGCTCCCCGCCTCCAAACCCCAACCACTGACTGATATTTTTTTTAAAAAAAAACCCAACACGCACGGTGGTAAACGAATATATGCATTTTCGATTCATTACACCGTTAAGAAATAAGCACAAACGCCCAGATTTGGTAATAAGCAAATGAAACTTTCTTTGAACACAGACACAGTTCGACATTAATATTATTTTGCTAATTAAAAACACACACAGTCCGGTTACATTCCCAGAATGAAAATTTAATAAAAAACACATTTGATTCAAACGCCCAGGGGTTTCAAACGCTCAAACCCAAGAGGAATTAACAGCACCTCTAAATCATTTCCAGCCAAGCTGGTAATTTACCAAATCGATCCATAAACATAAAAACATCCAACTTCCAATTCCATTTTAACCAATAACTAAAATTGGGAATGGAATCCTACCTGATCTCGCGTTCCTGGCAAGATCTGCTGAGGAGTCTCCATCTCCAGCTGTCCAAAACCATCTTTCTCCATCCAAAATCTTTTCCAAATTTGTCCATCCTCCATTTTTCCCCAAATTTGGGTTATATGGGAGAGTTGACCCAAATTTCCATTTTTGGAAAAAAAATCTTTTATTTAAAAATAATACTCACAAATTAATTCTTTTCAACAATATCAACAATTTAACTTGCTTTATCAATTCAAAATTCGATTTTCTCAATTAATCAAATTTAGCCGTTCAAATTTAATAATCCAACAGAATACAGTCAATCTATTGCGATAATAAAACAAAACTTTCTTTTTCGACAGCATATATAAATAATGCATTTAACATTCAAAATCAATCATTTAATCGAATTCACTTCCAGTTTAAACTAGGCAATTCAATATCAACGAAAATCACATAATGGAAACTAGGTTAATTTAATCCATTAGTCTTCAATGCACAACGCATATTTAATCAAGATAATTACTAAGGACTAATTCATCAAATAACCAAACACACCAGGCACGCAAACCGAGAAGGTCAACCAAACAGACGACTCGCAAACCCAAGCAAGAAGGGATTACCGACGACGACTGGCGATGCTCACTAGAGCACGACTAAGGTCTTACGACCACCTAATCCGACTCTAAGGGATTAGAAAGGTATGCTCAAACCTCCAAAACCAGGTGACGACGAACCTCGCACTCATGCGACTTCGTACCTGAAATCTCCTGCAACAAAAGATCATACACGCATACATTTATAAAATCTAATGAAAGCGTTAGTCCGATACTAAAATCACGAAATAGGTACACTGAATAACCTGCATACAACTAGTGTGAGAACCACATCAAAAGCTCTGCGATAAATCAAACATCTGACACTAATCATAATATTACGATAAACTAATCCAGATTAAACCAAGGTTAGAAATAGACTAGGGTAGGGGTACTACATGGTATATCATTTGCTTTCTATTTGTGATACTTTAAGATAACAATGTTAAGAGAGATGCATATCAAAGGAACATTATGTAACATTTAATCTTACTACAAACATTACATACATATATACTTCTTTTTTGTATATGATAAATACTATATCTATCAGTATAAAAAGAAACACAAAAACTATCATTTATTAACCATTTTTTTTCTTATCTTATAGAAACGAAACTCAAGATGAAGTTTCAATCAGAGTATACTAACTGAAAACTTTATCATCAAATACAGAATGAAACTCCATTTCAAGGCAATCATTTGATTTTCAGATGAATAAAACAATTGGAATGGACAAAGAAAAGGGATTTCTCTCTTAAACAAACAATGAAATTCTCATGATTGTTTATTCAAACTAATCATTGTTAGGATAACCGGTGAACAACTGAGAGGGGGGGTGAATCAGTTGTTAACAAATTATATCATTTAATCCACTTAATAACCTTTAACTAGATTAAGTACCAGTAGGGAAGAAACAGATATCGGTAAACAATACAACATAACAATTAAATAGATAATCAATGCAAAGAAATCATACCATATAACACCATGATTTGTATGTGGAAAACCCAGAAAGGGAAAAACTGCGGTGGGAAGCCTACCCACAGTCAGATGATACTTCTACAGAAAGTATGTGTTACAATGAGGGGCCTGCGCATGCACGAAGGCATACTGCCTATAGTGTACTGCTCATTACAAAAGAGTCTCACTGATTAGAGAGGTTAAAACCACCTCAAGATATATGGACAACAATCCAGAATAATGAACTGCCAAAGATAGCATCTACCATGCCTAATTATAGTCCCTGTTAAGCTCAATATCGGAGGCCTTTAACCTATTCCTTAATCCCAATTCGATCCTCAATGATCGACCAGATTTCCTTCGCATATGATATTTCATTCCACAACCACGAACCTTATTCCATTCCCACACCATGATCTCCAATGAGATCTTACATCATTTTATACCAACCCTAAGGTCTAAACCAATTAGGTCGACCACCTAAAAGATATTATAATTTACATAAATCCATATTACAATGATATTCCATATCGGCTTAAGACCAAAAAAATAATAACAAATCCATAAATCATCCCGAAACATCTCGATAACATGTAGAGAACATGTTATCATGATACCGGTCCATAACCTAGATAGGTACAGGACCTATTCTGGGTCCACCACGTTAAAGCAATGTCTTCAAGTAGTTAAAGCATGATCAAAGAACATCTTCACCATTCTCAAATCCATCTAGAAGCTACACCAACACCAATTATGCATCCTGTCAAGATTCCTCAGTGAAAGCTCTGCCAGTTAGAGCCTTAAACCAATGTTGGTAAGGGTTTACAAGAGTGTATGATAGCATCTGATTACCAATTCAATACCAACTGACCAAAACATGCTCAAGAAGCATGTACCACATGTAACCAATCACATTCCATAGATCCAAACATGTCGGAAGTGTCCAACAAATAGTCTCTTCTACCGGTAACACTAGATCTTCTACCGGTAACCAAAACATGTATGTCGATAAGCAATCATAATAGCTAGTGTTGACATCAATGAAAAAACATCAATGCAACACATAATTAATTTATCCATAATGCCAACAATCTCCCCCTTTGGCATTGATGGCAACACTAGATGTGAAAAACATCTAAGTACCAAGAAATGCCAAACAAGTCTCCCCTTGTGGAAGACAACTAACAATCTCCTGAATATCAGTAACTCTCCCCCTGTGAATGACATCTCTGAATTTATTTTTCACATCATTGTCACTCCCCCTTTGACATCAATACTAGAAATTTGACAAAAATATCAAAGTAAGAATATAAACCTCTAAATCTCAAAGCTGACTATTCCCCTTAAGTAGTAGCACCACTCATCAGCGTTGGAATGAATAATATCTCTGATAATGCATGTCGGATTGATGACAAACTGCATCAATCAAATCTCTGCTGAAGGGGCAGAAACCCCTAACCTATCTCTCAAATACTCAAATGATTCCTTAGACAACGGTTTAGTGAATATGTCTGCAATCTGTTCCTTAGTGTTCACATAAACCAATTTGACTTCCTTTCCTTCTACCTTGTCCTTCAAGAAGTTATACTTTATTGATATATTCTTAGTCTTAGATTGAAATACTAGACTCTTAGACATGTCAATAGCTGCAGAGTTATCATAGTAGATAACTACCAATTCACTACAATTTACCCTGATATCCTTCAACATTTGCTTCAACCACAAGACTTGAGTGCAATTAGTTGTTGTTGCAACATATTCAGCTTCTACATAAAGAAATGCATGACTGGTTTTTGCTATTCCATGAAACCAGTTTCTTTCCAAGAAAGAAAGCTCCACTATAAGTGCTCTTCCTGTCATTAGTATCTTGTGCCCAATCTGAGTTAGTATATGCACATAAAGTGAAATCATCATTTTTAGAATACCATAAACCATATTATGTTGTTCCTTGCAAACATCGGAATATCCTTTTTACTGAACATTCATGATTTTCTTTAGGATTACTTTGATATCTTGAAACAATACTTACTGGATTCATAATATCCAATCTAGTCTGAGTCAAATATAACAGACCACCAATCATAGACTTATACCTTGTCAGATTTACTGGTGTAGAAGTATCCTTGATAGATAATTTTTCACTTGTGACCATAGGAGTACTTACTAGTTTATAATTATCCATACCAAACTTCTTCAACAATTCCCTTAGATACTTAGTTTGACATATAAAAATGCCTTTCTTAGTTTGAGTAATCTGCAAACCTAAGAAAAATCTCATCTCACCAATCATGGACATTTCAAATTCATTCTCCATATTGTTAGCAAATTCCATGCACAATTTATCTTCTCCTCCAAAAATGATATCATCAACAAATACTTCAATAATCAGAATATCATTATCAGTGATCTTATAATATAAATTACTACCAGCACTACCTTTAGTAAAACCAAGCTTTAAAATATATTTATCCAACCTTGCATACCAAGCTCTAGGAGCTTGTTTCAATCCATATAAAGCTTTCTTCAATCTGCAAACCATATCTTTATCATCTGTCAGTGAAAATACATCAGGTTGCTCAATGTATACTTCTTCCTCAAGTTCAGCATTCAAAAATGCACATTTAACATCCATTTGATAAACCTTATAGTTCTTATAAGCTATATAGGCAAGAAATAGTCTAACAGCTTCAATTCTAGCTACAGGTGCAAATGTGTCACCATAATCAATTCCTTCCATTTGAGAATAACCTTTACAAACCAGTCTAGCCTTGTTTCTTACAACTTGACCATCATCATTCAGTTTATTTCTAAAAACTCATTTAGTTCCAATAACATTCTTATTTTTATGTCGGCGAACTAAATTCTAAGTTTCATTCTTCTCTATCTGATCTAATTCATCTTCCATAGCTTTTAACCAGTGTTTATCCTTACAAGATTCAATAACAGTTGTCAGTTCAACTTGAGAAATAAGACATACCTCTTCATTTGCCAATCTTCTTCTTGTCATAAATCCCTTGTTCCTATCTCCAATAATTTGATCTTCAAAATGATTTAAAATTACATACCTTGGTGTCTTTTGAACTTCAGGTTCACTACTCTGATCATCAATCATAGTTGAATTTTTTGATTGTGCTGGTGTAACTGTCTCAGTTTCCTGTACCGATTGAGGCATTACCGGTTCCCTGTCATATGATATAAAATGATTTATGTACCACTCATCCACTTTCACATTAGCACTCTCCACAATTTTCTACAATCTTTTGTTATAACATCTATTTGCTTTGCTTTGAATTGAATAACCAGGAAATATCCCTTCATCACATCTAGGATCAAACTTTCCAATTGAATCATCTCTTTTGATATAGCATTTACTTCCAAAAATTCTGAAATATTTAACAGTAGGTGTATGTCCAAACCATAATTCATAAGGGGTCTTACCAGTTTCACCTTTGATGTGAACTATATTGAATGTGTAGACTGTTGTACTCATTGCTTCTCTCCAATAGATATGAGGTAATTTGGCTTCCATCATCATAGATCTTGCTGCATCCAAAATGGTTTTGTTCTTTCCTTCCACTAATCCATTCTACTGAGGAGTCTGAGGAGCAGATAACTATCTCCTAATACCATTTGTCTCACAGTAACTATTAAATTCATGAGAAGTGAACTCACTCCCATGATCTGATCTTAGACATTTGATTTTCAATCTAGTTTATGTTTCAACCTTTTCTTTAAAGATCTTGAATTTCTCAAATGCTTCATACTTCTCCTTAAGAAAAGTCACCCACATCATCCTAGAATAGTCATCAATAATCAACATGAAATACCTATCACCTTGAAAGCTTCTAGTCCTTGTTGGACCACATAAGTCAGTGTGAATCAAATCAAGTAAATCATTAGATTTATCATGAATGCTCTTAAAATAACTTCTAACTTGCTTTCCCATTTGATATTCCTTACATACCAGATTACGAGGTTTCATAATCTTAGGTTTAGTTGAACTGATCTTAACAATACAATCAAAATTAACATGACATAACCTCTTATGCCATAACCAACTCTCATCAATATGAGCAATCAAACATGTCTTATTACCAACGATCAAGTGAAAGATATTACCTCTAGTTTGAATATCGGTTGCAATCTCCAAACTAGTCTTGTTAATGATTTTGCATTTTCTATCTTTAAACTGAAGTTGGAAACCTTGTCCACCAATTGACCAACGCTCAAAAGATTATGCTTTAAACCTTCTACATAATAGACATTATAAGTGTTATGCTTACCATCCAGAGAAATAATACCTCTACCTTTGATCATACATGCTTTGTCATCTCCAAATCTGACTTGACCGCCATTGTATTCTTGTAGGGACATAAATTTCCCTTTATCTCCAGTCATATGATGTGAGCATCCACTATCAATTACCCATTCATCCTTATCTTCATTTTTTGCTGCTAGAGCCTTTTCTTTATTTTTTATATCTGGTTCCATTTCATCTTCCTTTAAAGCATAGAAAACCCATTCCTTTCCATTGTCGGACCACTAGCAGAGTCTTATGTCGGTTCATCTCTAGAGTCATCAGTTACTCCTTCCTCATCAGCTATGTAGCATTGTTTACTTTTATTGAATCTATATCTGTTCTGGTTAGGCTTAAATGATTTCTTAACTCTTTCCTCAAATCTTGCATTCCTTTTAGGACATCTAGATGCAAAATGACCAATCTTATTACATGAAAAACATTTGAAAGGTTATTTTCCTTCATACTTACTTCTTGTCAGACCTTTATGTACTCTTCTAGCAAATAAGGCTTCAAGTTGCTCAAATTATTCTTCTTTCCTCATGTCTTCCAATTCTTTTGCATATAAGACTTTCGAGTCACTTTTGTTGGTAGATGATGATGATCATGATCATGATCATGATGCATGAAAAGAAGGTTCAGACTTTACAGCTCCAGAAGATCCAAATTCTTCAAGGTCAAAAGCAGATAATTTCCCAATCAGAATATCTCTGTTAACTGAAGAGTTTTCCATTGTTCTCAACTCATTAATTGTAGATGCCTTCATCTTGTAAGCCAGTGGGAGGGCTCTAAAGACTTTTGAAACTATTTCATCTTCACTTAGAAATCCTCCACAACATTAAATTCCCATAACAATCTCATTAACTCTTTCCATAAACATAGCAATTCTTTCATTATCTTCCATCTTCAAGTTTTCATATCTTACCTAGTAACCATCAAGT